>NC_041381.1:316571870-316871870 GCF_002162155.2 Triticum dicoccoides | reverse complement strand
ACTTCACATCTACACTTCCCAGTTCGTCGTGTTCTTCAACTCATGTAATTAAAAGTTACTTTTATT
Source organism: Triticum dicoccoides (assembly GCF_002162155.2). NCBI lineage: Eukaryota > Viridiplantae > Streptophyta > Magnoliopsida > Poales > Poaceae > Triticum > Triticum dicoccoides. The sequence goes on along the minus strand of NC_041381.1, from coordinate 316,871,804 downwards.
GCCCTCTTTGATTCTTATGTTTTCTTGAAAATCTTCAAAGGTGTTTATTCTTCAAATCTTCACACACATGAACACCTCACATGCCATCTGCTCTTGATTCGTTTTTCTAAGCAATGTTTTTCTTCAAGATTCCTCAATTGTGTGGATTTTCAATCTATACAACTCTGGAACCTGAGATAAAGAACGCTTAGTGAAATTCCTCAAGACACATCTGGTCAAATTCCTCAAACCTATTCTTTTTGAAAAACCTTCTGAGAACGCATATGACCTCTCTAAATTCCTCGCAACCATACTCTATTCATAGGTACAAATGTCCGCTACTGAATCACTAGGTTCTCATCAACTTAACTCATTTGCAGCGTTCCTTGAAGAAAAGTTGCACACCTCTTCAGAAACTTCGGTTGTTCATATTCCTCAGCTGAAGAAAATGGCTGAAGGTAAGAAGCCACAGAATGGTGGAAAGAGGCCTGAGGTCAATACTGCTTTCGAAATCCCTGAGGACATTTATGTTGGATACTGCACTCCTGATGAGGCCAAATTTGGCAAGGAGGACAAAAATCAGCGCAAGGTGCGCATTCAAAGGATAGAGAGGAGATGGGCACGGGAATGGAGGGAGTACAGGTATGTTACTCCCAAGTATATGAAGAAATTCGCTCTCAACCCTCCATGAAGTTTTTGATCGCACCTGGCCTATTCTGTCACATCTCTATGGTGAAGAAGATCTAAAGCAAATGGGCTTCAAGGAAGACTTTGACTGGTCTGCTCCTCCTCCGAAGAAATTCAAGAAGGTCAAGGTTCCTTCCTTGGTGGCCAGTTCATATTCTTCATCATACGACACGGACAAGTTCGAAGACTTGGACGACACTGCGGCATGCCCTACAACGACTCAAGACCATGACCACGCTGGCGCTCCTCCATCATCATGATATTCTTCAGGGGCGTTAGTCCTCACTTTTCGACCCTTTTGGTCATTCGATGACAAAGGGGTAGAAATTTGAGTTAGTCTTCAAGCGGGTCTATCTTATACGGGCGTTTTTTTCTAAGTTACAACTCTCGTTCTTTTGATGACTTTGGTGGATTGAGTTGTAATCTTAAACTCTATGGTGGCCTGATACTTTTGCTGAGTTCTTCTGCATGCTTATTCCTCATTAATGTTAATGCACGCATGCTGAATTACATCAGTCACTATATTCCATCATGCATTTCAAATTCTTCATGTTATATGTCAAATGCGTGTATGAATTACAAGATATAGGGGGAGATCTCCATGATTATACTCTTCAAGTGTGCATTGCTTCAAAAGCAAATTCCTCACTGTGCACATCTTCAGGGGGAGTTCTTCTATATCTTGCAATCAAATTCCTCAACATCAGTTTTTACACTTCATATATTTATCCCCATTGAAAACTTAACCTATATTGTCATCAATCACCAAAAAGGGGGAGATTGTAAGTGCATCTAGTGCCCCTTAGTGATTTTGGTGTATTGAAGACTTATAGATTAAGGGACTGATGCGTTTGAGTGTACACAGGTCTATAAGTTTATGAGGAGTTTGATATTAACAGAGAAAGTAGACCCCTAAAAAATGAAGTTCTTCGGCTAAAGACTTTGTATTTCTGAAGACTTTCTGAAGACTTTGAAAGTGAAGAAATTGGTGTGACCTTGAAGACTTGGTAATCATTCGAGGAACATGAAGCGTGAAGACTTTTGTTTTTATAGTTTCATTTTCTCTTTCTTGAGTCATAGGAAACACCGTACTGTTAAAGGGGGTCGAGGAAATACTAAGGAAAAATTTCCATGTGATGCTCAACTCAAAATCCTACACCTACCAATCCCTTCGAGTGAAGCCATTGGAAATCTCATACAGTTCAGTCATAATCTTCAGTGCAGAGACGAAGTTCTTCTGGTCTCTGAGGAATTTGTTTTGACTGAGGAGTTAGGAATTCGCCAGTGCGGATTGCCTACATAGTGAGGAACATGATAGCCCTGAGGAATTTGAAAGTCAAATTTCCGACCGTTGTTGTGCTATGCGCCAGCTGTCCCAAAATATCCTCCCACCTAATGGTCATATCATTGAAGGGCGTTTATGTCTTATCATGTCGGGCTGCTCCCTAGGCTATAAATAGCCGCCCCCTTCAACCACTAGCTGGTTGGCTGCTCCGAGAGAAACTGACACTTGTCATTTGAGAGCATCCCATCCTCCAACGACTTTGAGCAAAAATCATCAAGTGAGTAAACCCAAACCCAACACCTACAAACCCAAATTGATTGAGCATCACTGAAGAGATTGATCCTGCGTGGATCCGACGCTTGTTACCTTTGAAGACTGTGCTTCTTCTAGATGGTTAGGCGTCATGATCTAGAGCATCGAAGATGAAATGTGGATCGCCGAGTGACCTAGTCTGTGAAGGTTTGGAAGTCACCTGAAGACTTACCACGAGTGATTGGGCGAGGTATGTGTGACCTTAGCTCAAGGAGAATACAGTGAGGACTGTGTGTCCGGGACTATGTGTCCTCGAGTTTAAATACTCAGCCGCTCCAACCAGACGTACAACGGAGACAGCAGTTGGAACTGGTCTACCAAACCATTCTCTTCATCGAGCCTACTGGTTCTATTTCCTCAACCCTTTCATTTCCTCATTTCTATTGTTGTGTGCTTATTCATATCTGTTTGAAGACTTTGACTGAAGACTTTCTCAATTTCCTCAGTACAATTTCTTCAGTCTGTCCATCTTCTTTCAGTGTTATCTTGTGTTTACGCTTTTTGTACTCTGTGCTTGTCTTCATTCCTTTATGATGATCATGCTTGTGCTCTGTTATGTTTACATTTGAGTACTTATTCCACTACTAGTAGTTCTTCATTTAAGAATTTCCTCACCAGCAAATTCATCACTAAAGAATTCATAAAAATCGCATATTCACCCCCCCTCAAGTCGATATAACGCACTTTCAATAGTTTCATGAGCTAACTTAAGAGTGTTTAGTTCTTTAGTTAGGAGCTCGATCTTCTCCTTATCATTGTCATTCGTTTTATCTTGATTAGCATGATTAATTGACGTTTCATCATAGTATTCATCACTAGAGTTGTCAACAAGTAAATCATCATCACCTAACAAGTCATCTTCATCACTATTGAAATCAACATACTCAGGGTGTGATACCTTTGGGCCTTTAGCCATGAAGCATCTTCCAAGTCCTTCATTTGGTGAATCAAATATGGCATAGGAGTTGGTTGACACAAGTGCTAGACCGGCAACACCTTCATCTTGAGTATATTCGGAGTCGGAGTGATAGCTTCTCTCGGAGTGATTATTGGAGTCGGAGCAGGATACCCATTCACCAACATGAGCTTGATGTCTTCGTTTTGTGTAGCTCCTTGATGACTTGTCCTTCCTTTCCGAATCCTTGCTTCTCCGGGATGTTCTTCGTTCATAACGATCATCTCTACTCCTTCTCTCTCTTGATGGTGATTCTTCTCTTCTACTTCTTCTTTTTGGAGAATCTTCTCTTCTTTTGTAGGGTGTCGTACACTCATTGGAATAGTGTCCGGGTCTTCCACAATTGTAGCAATTACGCTCACGACTAGAAGATCTTTTGTCATTGTAGGACCTTGACATGGAGCTTCTTTCCTTGCTTCTACTCTTGTAGAACTTGTTGAAGTTCTTCACCATTAGGCTCAATTCTTCATTGAAGGTTTGTTTCTCACTTGATGATGTGGGAGCTTCACATGAGGCTTTGTAAGCACCACTTGACTTGTTGTTGAGCTCCTCCTTATCCTTGAGTGACACCTCATGAGCAACAATTCTTCCAATGACTTCCGTTGGCTTGAGATCTTTGTGATTGGGCATCATTTGGATCAATGTGCACACAGTATCATATTTTACGTCCAAAGCTCTTAGGATCTTCGTGATGATGAATTTGTCGATCATCTCTTCACTTCCTAAGCCGGCAATCTCATTTGTGATAAGAGCAAGCCTAGAGTACATTTCAGCGACACCTTCACCATACTTTGTTTTGAACTTGTCAAGCTGAGTTTGAAGCACATCCAACTTGGATTCCTTGATGGAGTCGGTACCTTCGTGCATATCAATCAAAGTATCCCAAATTTCCTTTGCATTCTCAAGACGGCTGATTTTATTGAATTCTTCGGGGCACCATCCATTGAAGAGGATATCACAAGCTTGAGTGTTGTATTGCAGCATCTTCAAATCTTCCGCGGTAGCTTCATGGTTCGGTTCTCTCCCATCAAAGAATTCACCTTGCAAGCCAATACACACAATAGCCTAAACGACGGGGTTATGTCCAAGAATATGCATTTTCATCTTATGCTTCCAACTAGCAAAATTAGTACCATCAAAGTAAGGACCTCTACGGTGGTAATTTCCCTCGCTAGACGTCATACTCTCCTAGGTTGTGAAACTAAGGCTATGACTACCAAAAACAATGGAAAGCAAAGCAAATGGAGACCAAAGCTCTGATACCACTTGTAGGATCGAAAGTATGTCTAGAGGGGGGTGATCAGACTACTTGACCAAATAAAAATCTAGCCTTTTCCCAATTTTAGTTCTTGGCAGATTTTAGCAACTTTGCACAAGTCAAGCAATCTTAACACAATTCAAGCAAGCATGCAAAGAGTATATGAGCAGTGGAAAGTAAAGCATGCAACTTGCAAGAATGTAAAGGGAGGGGTTTGGAGAGTGCAAACGCAATAGGAGACACGGATGTTTTTGTCGTGGTTCCGATAGGTGGTGCTATCGTACATCCATGTTGATGGAGACTTCAACCCACGAAGGATAACGGTTGCGCGAGTCCACGGAGGGCTCCACCCACGAAGGGTCCACGAAGAAGCAACCTTGTCTATCCCACCATGGTCGTTGCCCACGAAGGACTTGCCTCACTAGGGTAGATCTTCACGAAGTAGGCGATCTCCTTGCCCTTACAAACTCCTTGGTTCAACTCCACAATCTTGTCGGAGGCTCCCAAGTGACACCTAGCCAATCTAAGAGACACCACTCTCCAAGAAGTAACAAATGGTGTGTTGATGATGAACTCCTTGCTCTTGTGCTTCAAATGATAGTCTCCCCAACACTCAACTCTCTCTCACAGGATTTGGATTTGGTGGAAAGAAGATTTGAGTGGAAAGCAACCTGGGGAAGGCTAGAGATCAAGATTCATATGGTAGGAATGGAATATCTTGGCCTCAACACAAGTGTAGGTGGTTCTCTCTCAGAAAATGTAGGTTGGAAGTGTAGGCATGTTCTGATGGCTCTCTCCATGAATGAAGAGTGGGTGGGGGGGTATATATAGCCTCCACACAAAATCTAACTATTACACACAACTTACCAATCTCGGTTGGACCGAATCGTGAAACTCGGTCGGACCGATTTAGCAAATCATGTGACCGTTAGGATTTTCGGTGGGACCGACATGCAACTCGATATGACCGATATGGTTAGGGTTAGGGCATAACATAATCTCGGTGAGACCGATTACACTAACTCGGTGGGACCGATTTTGGTAATGGACGCACTTAGGGTTGGTCAGGCACACTCGGTGGGACCGATTCGCTCATCTTGGTTAGACCAAAACATTGCGGAAGGGAAACAGAGAGTTTGCATTGCAATCTCTGTGGGACCGATCGCTCATCTTGGTTTGACCGAAACATTACGAAGGGAAACAGAGAGATTACAATCCCATCTCGATGAGACCGATTTGCCTAGGGTTTGTGGCAGTGGCTATGACATCTAAACTCGGTGGCGTCGTATAGAAAGAATCAGTGGGCCGAGTTTGACGTTTGGTTTAGGTCATATGTGGATATGAGAAAGTAGTTGAGGGCTTTGGAGCATATCACTAAGCACTTTGAGCAAGAAAGCCATTAAGCAACACCTCATCCCTCCTTGATAGTATTGGCTTTTCCTATAGACTCAATATGATCTTGGATCACTAAAATAGAAAATTTGGAGTCTTGTGCTTTGAGCTTGAGCCAATCCTTTTGTTCTTAGCATTTTGAGGGATCCACTTTTCTCATCCATGCCATGCCAATCATTGAGCTTTCCTAAAATATTTATCTTGTAATAGCATTAGCTCAATGAGCTATATGTTGTTAGGAATTACCAAAACCACCCAGGGATAGTTGCACTTTCACCATAGCATCCTTTACCCGCCGAAGCGGTGCACGGGGACTCCAAGGAGGTTCACCTGGACATACGCATTATCAAGTTAAATGTTGATCATTATTCTTCGCTCAATGTAATCCGTTGTCTAAGCATGTGGAGACTTCCATGCATGATCTTGCTCTATTGAAGTATCGCGCATGAATAAAAGTGTATCCATTTATGGTTTAGTCTAGAATCTTCCATGTATTAACTTTTACTATAGTACTGGTGAAAGACTTACGATGAACCATTTCTTACATCTCCTCTGCCCCCTTCCAAGTCATCCTGATTTAATCCCTCCATCTAGGTGTATAAGGGCATGGTTAATACTACTTAATAGTATAGCCAACTATTGACTATAAGAAAGTGCCATGTCATCTGTAGCCAACATGTATAACAATCGATACTCAAAAACTAATTCTTAAAGATCATTTCTTGCAAAGCACATAAGTGTTATTTCTTCACAAGTTTTGGATGCAGGTTGAACAGTTGAACGCTTTTGTTTGCAAAACATGCCTTTTTATCTATTTCACCCAGATGTTTGTGAGCTCTAGAGATGAAATAATATCCGAAGAAACCTATCGATACCCGTTACACATGAGATGACCCCCACATCCTTTGTCGAAGTAAACAACTCCCCGATTAATGCATTTCACTCTTCGGTGCAACGCACGGGCACCTTACTACTATAGATTAGTACGACCAAAAATTGAACTAACATTATATATAGTACGATAAATGATCATGCATGTCACCTAAAATTATATCATTCAAAACTATGTTCAAATACGAATCCAACGATATAGTTTTTGTTGACATGCACTAACATTTTCTCAGTTAAATCTTCAATCAAATTTAATGGGGGACTAATAAACCATGACCGATGTAGTACAAGTGTAGAGGGCGGCGCTACATGGGAGTCTCACCCCGCTTGTGGCGCGGCAGTAAAGCCGTCATATCACAAAACCCAACCAATGCCAGTAATAAGTGGCTTGGTAAAATAAACGGACAAGCAACCATCACATCCCTCCGTCTTTTTGCATTTCATCTCTCTGCATTTCCTTTCTCCGGCCTCGCACATTCGATCCCTGGCTACTACTCCTAGTATCCCTAGCTACTACTCCTAGGGCCAGTTCATTTTGCGGCTTCAAAAATAAGTCGTCTCTTCCCCAGCTTTTCCCATAAGACTAGTCACAGTGGAGAGTAACATTAAGGCACCTCACTCATTTATTTGGGCTTCTAAACTACTAGTACTACTAGTACTCCCTTCATTTTTATATAGTACAAGGTCATAAACTCAAATTACATGTACCAAGATAAAAATAAAGGTGTGCTTTACAAGTCAATTTATTTTCTCCTCTACCGGGTTAATTAATAGGGTGCATGCACATTATTAGAAGAAATTGAGTGGCCGTGAGAGAGGAATTACTAGATGAGTTTGTCATTATCATCCACTACATGCATGCTAGTAATTAAGCCATGGGTTACTAGTACGAGGAAACATCATTAATATTTGTCTTGATTACTGTTGGTGGCCTTGTATAGATGCAAAATGTATTTTTATAGTGGCCTTGTATACAAAAATGGAGGGACCCTCCTGGTTTATTCGTCACCATTGTAATTTGTGGTAAATCAAACGATCATTTTCCATTTGTTTTGCATTGAATCGTTTGAGAAGCTTGACTAGTGTTGTTTTTCTACTTTTACAAAAACCGCATCGTAATGTTAAAACGTGCATTTGCCCGTACATAAGTAATAGTAGTACTCCCTCCGTCTAGGTGTATAAAGTCTTCCCTCCTACTTGCTGACGGTGCACAACCAAAGATGACTTATTCACCTAGACGGAGGGAGTAGCACAGTCTGCAAGCATATATAGAGAGAGATGATTCTTTTTTTGAAACTATGATGATTTTTATAGCAAATTCGAAAACTATACACCCTAATGCATAAAAATCAAAAGTATCACCCCATCGGCCTCCTGTTGGCCGAAAAGGGACTTTTTGGCCTAAGGTTGGTCGAAGAGGGACTTTTCGGCCAACCATTGGCCGAAGAGGACTTTTTCGCCAACCGTTGGCCAAAAAGTCCCTCTTCGGCCGATGGTAGGCCGAAAAGTGGTCTTTGGCCAACACCTGCTTTCCTGGTTTACAAAATTCATATCAATTAGGATTTTTAGTATTTTAATTTGATTCTTTTTGCATTAGATTAGAAATTTTATGAAGTTTCTGTAGATATCAAGTTTGACTAGATTTGAAAGTTTGCATTTGAATTTTCAAGAATTTTCTCAAATCACTAGATTGCCTATAATTTGAGCTAGGAGTATTTTTTTAGATGATTCTTTTTGCTACTGGTTCTTTGTGACTTTGTTTATCTGTAGTAATTAATTGGTGAGTTTAAGGATTATCTAAAATTAGGTTTTAAAAAAACAGTTCTGTTTTAGTGTTTTATAGGTTTTGTGCTATTTCTTTTAATTTTAATTGCTTTTAATTATTATTTTTATGATTTTGACATATTATTTTAGTTTCTGTTAAGTTATCAGTAGCTATTTTATTTGTAGCATTTTTGGTATTTTATTTCTTTTATCCTACTAGAAAACTTGTTTTGAGCTTCATAGGAGTTTATATTTAAAAGTGCCTTATAAATCCTGTACAGCCATTGCCGTTTTATACATGAAAAAATATACTTTCCCGCAATATTTTTCCCTCCATTTTCTTTTTCGCCATTTCCTCCCACCATTCTCTCCCGCCATTTTCTTTCCCGCCATTCTCTCCCGCCATGTTATCTACGGTCGTGGACACCATGAGGCTCGTTTTATAAGTTGAGAAGAGAAGATGGCGAGAAAGAAGATGTCGGGCAAGAAGATGGCGGGAGAGAACGGCAGGAAAGAAAATGGCGGGAAAGAAAATGTCGGGAGAGAATGGTGGGAAAGAAAATGGAGGGAGAGAATGGCGGAAAATAAAATGACGGGAAAGAAAATGTCAGGAGAAAATGGAGGTAAAGAATGGCGAGAGAAAATGGCGGCAAAGAAAACAGGGGGAGAAAATGGAGGAAAAGAACGGAAGGAAAGAAAATGAAGGATAAAAGAAATAAAATACAAAAAATACTACAAATAAAATATCTACTGATAACTTAACACAAACTAAAAGAATATGTCAAAATCATAAACAAAACAATTTAAAGCAATTAAAATTAAAAGAAATAGCACAAAACCTATAAAACACTAAAACATAACTGTTTTCGTAAAAAACTAATTTTAAATAATCCTTAAATTCACCAATTAATTACTACAGATAAACAAAGTCACAAAGAACCAGTAGCAAAAAGAATCATCTAGAAAATACTCCTAGCTCAAATTATAGGCAATCTAGTGATTTGAGAAAATTCATGAAAATTCAAATTCAAACTTTCAAATCTAGTCAAACCTGATATCTATAGAAGCTTCATAAAATTTCTAATCTAATGCAAAAAGAATCAAATTAAAATACTAACAATCCTAATTGATATGAATTTTCTAAAACAGGAGAGCAGGTGTTGGCCGAAGGCCACTTTACGGCCTACCATTGGCCGAAGAGGGACTCTTCGGCCAACGGTTGGCCGAAAAGTCCTTTTTGGCCACCAGTTGGCTGAAAAGTCCCTCTTCGGCCAACCTTAGGCCGAAAAGTCCCTTTTCAGCCAACAGGAGGCCGACGGGGTGATACTTTTGATTTTTATGCATTTGGGTGTATAGTTTCCGAATTTGCTATAAAAATCATCATAGTTTCAAAAAAAATCAGAGAGACGTGCAGTGCGATAGTATATAGTACTAAAGTTTGTGATGTATGCACCTACTTACAAAATGCGTACGGATACACAAGGTTTCCAAACTTTCCCTCTTACATACTTAATTAAGGATGCTAATAATTCCCGAACGTTCGGGATTTATCATTTGCGTCCCAAAACTAATGAGATCACCTTACGAAACTAAATTATACTCCCTAATAAAAGCCACGGCGCTCGCAGGAGCGCTTGCGGCGCGCCACGAGTGCCCTGGTGCACGGCCGTTTCCCAGCGCACCGACACAACGCCTCTTCCTTAGCCTCGCAACTCCCGAGGTGTTGATTGGCGGCTTGCCGGCGGGCGAGCGCGATCTCACCGATGTGGTGATCCGGCGCCAGCAGGTACTCCTCCTCGCTGGAAGTGTGCACCCGGTCCACGTACCGCCAAGCGTAGACGAGGCGCTTGGGCCCGACTGCACTCAGGGCTTTGGCACGGGCGTCCTCCGCCACCCTCACGGCCCTTGCACGAGCCGTCTGCCAAAGAGCCAATTGCCTGACTCCCTCGGACGCGACATAGAGCTGCCAAGCAGCTTGCCCCACGGCGCGCTTCTCTTCCTCGGCCCATGTTGAGATTTTAAAACCACGAGTGCGAACATGCAGAGGAGCAATGAATACCAAACACGGGATATTGGGGACATCTTCAAGGAGTGTGGCAAGTTAAAGAGGAGCTGCATCGAACCTGTAAAACGAGCTTTGGTAAGTAACACCCATTCAATTACTTTCGTTTAGCCTCGTGTTCTTCGATGTGTATATGTTGTAGTTTCTTTTTCTCTTAAGCCTGGTGTTCTTCGATGTGTAATAAGAAGAGTCTTAATCGTCCTAATGCTTTAGTTTTTAGCTTGATGTAGGAAGTGGGTGTTCTCACCTTGTAGTCTGTTTTTATAATTTTTTTTCCTTTTGAATTCACTTCTCCGAGTTCTATCTGGCTTCTACTAAATGGATCTAGGTTGCTCTGAGTATTAATCTAAAAAAGAAGTAACTTCATGTCAGGATGCAGTTCCTCCGAGGAGGGAAGTATGGTCAACCTCGAGATCATGTTTCCAAAATGAGGCTGGATTACACACAAGGTGCCAGTCCCCTAATGATGCTGGATTAGACACAAGGTGCAAATTCCTAGATGATGTTGCATTACACACAAGCCAGGTGGAGTCGTCAGCTGTTCGTGTCCTCGAGGCATTAGTAAAGGCTAAAAGAAAGTGTGAAGCAGCCCTTGAGAATGTAGCTGAGTTCCTGAAGAAGCGAAAAGAGCAATCAGATGCTCTCTTCACCCAAGCCAAATAAGAGATGGAAGAAGCCCGAAATAAGCTAGCAGAGGCAGAGCAGGCTAGGTGTCTCCTGCTATCTAAAACTGTTGTCAATACAAAATTTCGTTCATAATACCTAGGTTCAAATGTTTATCCAATCAGCATGCCTGTTGTGATGTCCGTGCATCTACTGATGTGGCACAAAATGTTTTTTTCGGGTCATGAAATAATAGCAATTACTTTCCAAACAATAACAGACGAAGCATTGGACATGGTATAGTTGATGCGCAAGCCCGACATTCCAAGTTCAACTTCCACATCAAACTCATGTTCACAGATATCTGCACATTCATACATAATGTCCACAACCATGATTCACTTCAAAGCCAAAAAATGTGAGTAGAGTTATAAATAAAGAAAAATCTCTACTAGTTCATGCTACTAGTGCGAGCACAACAAGTCAAGACCATGCGTAAATTAATTATATTTTAGTCATTTTTTGTGTTCTAAAATGCCTGCCGGCTCGCGGAAGGACGTGTTGCCGGCACACGCGCGGATTCAATGAAGGCAAGCGGGGCAGTCTTAAGCTGGTTGCACACGGCGAGGAGGCGTGCTCAGCCGGGCCTGCAGCGAGTGCGGCCCTCTTGGCCGGCGCGCCGGTTCAATGCCTACGCTATGCGAGGTCGCGTCCGTGTTAGAGCAATCACTCCCTCCAGTCCTTTTTGTTTGGGTATAACAAAATCTCGTTTTCCATTCACATTTTACAAGTAAAATTCGTGGACAAACTTTGACCCAAAGTACGATGGGGACTAGTAAACCAGAATGGAGGTAGTAGTTTTTTTAATCAAAGAAGGGTTTCCCCTTCCGATTTTCATTAGTGAAAACCAGCATCTAAATCTAAACCATAGTATTTGCCCTAGAACTACCAGGTTCAACATCTCGCAACATAAACCCATACAACCATACGCCAAGGAGGTACGTAGTACTATGAATTCCATTTTCGCTCCATACCAATCTTTCTAAAAACTACTTACTACTTATAACGCACCATTGAAAATCGGAACTCTTAACCCCGCTAAAAACGATATTTTAAACGTGGCTACTCGACCTGTGGCAACTGACGAGCCACCGCGCTCCAAGTCGTTCACCTGTGGTCCCAACCATCAACTCCTACGGATCAAATTATCACGCAAGCTGACTATTCCTACAAAGGTGCTCCACCACGTACACGGTACCCACGAATGCAGCAACCGTGCACCTAGGGTTTTAGGGTTTGTTTGTTAATGTCTGATACGTCTCCAACGTATCTATAATTTTTGATTGCTCCATGCTACTTTATCTACAGTTTTAGGCAATATTGGGGTTTATTATCCACTTTTATATTATTTTTGGGACTAACCTATTAACCGGAGGCCCAGCCCAGATTTGCTGTTTTATGCCTATTTCAGTGTTTCGAGGAAAAGGAATATCAAACAGAGTCAAAACGGAGCGAAATCAACTGGAGAAGTTATTTTTGGAAGGAAACCCACCTGATGGACTTGGACCCCACGTTAGAAGATACGGGAGGTGCTCACGAGGGTGGGGGCGCGCCCCCTGCCTCGTGGGGCCCCCGTAGCTCCACCGACGTACTCCTTTCACCCATATATACCTACGTACCCTAAAACTTCCAGAACAGAAGATAGATCGGGAGTTCCGCCGCCGCAAGCCTCTGTAGCCACCAAAAAACAATCGGGACCCTGTTCCGGCACCCTGCCGGAGGGGGATCCCATCACCGGTGGCCATCTTCATCATCCCGACGCTATCCATGACGAGGAGGGAGTAGTTCACCCTTGGGGCTGAGGGTATGTACCAGTAGCTATGTGTTTGATCTCTCTCTCTCGTGTTCTCTCTCGCGTTCCCTCTATGGCACGATCTTGATGTATCCCGAGCTTTGCTATTGTAGTTGGATCTTATGATGTTTCTCCCCCTCTACTCTCTTGTGATGAATTGAGTTTCCCCTTTGAAGTTATCTTATCGGATTGAGTCTTTTATGAGAACACTTGATGTATGTCTTGCCGTGATTATCTGTGGTGACAATGGGATATCATGTGCCACTTGATGTATGTTTTGGTGATCAACTTGCGGGTTTCGTGACATTGTTAACCTATGCATAAGGGTTGGCACACGTTCTTGACTCTCCAGTAGAGGCTTTGGGGCACCCTTTGAAGTACTTTTATGTTGGTTGGATGTATCTGAGATTGTGTGATGCATATCGTATAATCATGCCCACGGATACTTGAGGTGACAATGGAGTATCTAGGTGACATTAGGGTTTTGGTTGATTTGTATCTTAAGGTGTTATTCTAGTATGAACTCTTTTATAGATCGATCTGAAAGAATAGCTTTGTGGTGGTTTCGTACCCGACCATAATCTCTACGTTTGTTCTCCGCTATTAGTGGCTTTGGAGTGACTCTTTGTTGCATGTTGAGGACTTGTCATATGTTCTATCTATGTTATTATTGTTGAGAGAACTTACACTAGCGAAAGTATGAACCCTAGGCCTTGTTTCATATCATTGCAATACCATTTACGCTCACTTTTACCACTTGTTACCTTGCTGTTTTTATTATTTAAGTTTACAAAAACCTATATCTACTATCTATTTTGCACTTGTATCACCATCTCTTCGCCGAACTAGTGCACCTATACAATTTAGCATTGTATTGGGTGTGTTTGGGACACAAGACTCTTTGTTATTTGGTTGCAGGGTTGCTTGAGAGAGACCATCTTCATCCTATGCCTCCGACGGATTGATAAACCTTAGGTCATCCACTTGAGGGAAATTTGCTACTGTCCTACAAACATGTGCACTTGCAGGCCCAACAACGTCTACAAGAAGAAGGTTGTGTAGTAGACATCAAGCTCTTCTCTGGCGCCGTTGCCGAGGAGGCAAAGGTAAAGGGCACTCACTCACACCCCGTCAACTAAGCTGTTTTTGGCGCCGTTGCCGGGGAGGCAAAGGTAAAGGGCACTCACTCACATCCTGTCAACTAAGCTCTTTTCTGGCGCCGTTGCCGGGGAGGTGAGTGCTTGAAGGTATATCTTTAGATCTTGCAATCGAATCTTTTTGTTTCTTGTTTTAGCACTAGTTTATTTTATAAAAGAAAATTACAAGAAAATGGAGTTAAGTTTGTCTCAAACGCTTCACCTTTTTAATATCTTTCGTGAGTATGATGGAAAGGAAAATTGTGCCAAAGTGTTAAGAAGAATTACATAGAATGCTTGTCATGAAATACGTGAGTGATGAGCATGATTGCAATGTTGTTAGTATGAATTCCTTGAATATCAATGATGCTAATGATATGCAAAGCCACAAGCTTGGGGAAGCTATGTTTGATGAAGATGATATTTTTTGTCCCCTAAGCTTTGATGAGCAAATTTACTATGATGAAAGCATGCCTCCTATCTATGATGATTATTGTGATGATACGTATGCTATAAAGAAGAATTTTGCTTATGTGGAGAGTAGTAAATTTTCTATGCTTATAGATCCTGAAAAGAATGCTTTAGGTGCTGGTTATATTGTTAAATTCATTCATGATGCTATTGAAATTTATTATGAGGGAGGAACATATGCTTGTAGGAATTGCAATAATATCAAGTTTCCTCTCTATGTGCTTAAATTCTTGAAGCTATGCTTGTGTTACCTTCCTATGCTTGTTGATTATTGTACCCATAAGTTGTTTGCTCACAAAATCCCTATGCATAGGAAGTGGGTTAGACTTAAAAGTGCTAGTCATATGCTTCATGATGCTCCCGTTATGTTTCAATTCTTATCTTTTATGTGAGCATCATTGTCATCATCATGCCTAGCTAAAAGGCATTAAAGAAAAGCGCTTGTTGGGAGACAACCCAATATTTATCCTTACTGTTTTTGTGTGTCCACATGATTATGCTACTGTAGTAATCATGTTTTATAGCTTTTGTTTCAATAAAGTGCCAAGTAGAACCTTTGGGAAGACTTGGGTGAAGTTTATGTGATCTTGCTGTGAAAAACAGAAACTTTAGTGCTCACGAAATAGCTGCCATTTTTTACTGGAGAGTGATTTTAGGTCGATTCTTTTTGCAGATGATTAATAGACAGATTACTCAGGTCCAGAAATTTATTTCATAATTTTTGGGGTTCCAGAAGTATACGTTTTATACAGATTACTACAGACTGTTCTGTTTTTGACAGATTCTGTTTTCTATGTGTTGTTTCCTTATTTTGATGAATCTATGAGTAGTATCGGAGGGTATGAACCATAGAGAAGTTAGAATACAGTAGATATTACACCAATATGAATTTATAATGAGTTCATTACAGTACCTAAGTGGTGGTTTTATTTTCTTATACTAACGGAGCTTACAAGTTTTGTTTTGAGTTTTGTGTGGTTGAAGTTTTCAAGTTTTGGGTAAAGATTTGGTGGACTATGTCGGATTTCGGGTTCCGGCAGACCCTTGAGGTTCGAACTCTGGGGTGCGCACGGAGATTCAACCCTCTGCCTGCCTGTTCCTCACCGAATTGCTAGGATCTAAACTACGAAACAGAACAACACAAGAGACACAAGATTTATACTGGTTCAGGCCACCATTGTGGTGTAATACCCTACTCCAGTGTGTGGTGTGGTGGATTGTCTCTTGGGCTGATGATGAACAATACAAGGAAGAACAGCCTCGCGAGGGTCTGCTCTTGGCTGGTGCTACTTGGTTCTGGCTCTTGGATTCTCGATGGTAGATCAGGTTTCTAGATCCGGTCTCTCTATGATCTCTACCCCGGGGGTGGCTAGTCCTATTTATAGGCAAAGGCCCTGGGCCTCTTCCCAAATATTGAGCGGGAAGGGCGCCAACAATTGGCCATTTTGAAGGGAACAGTGGGTACACTTATCCTGACTAAAGTTGGTCCTCGCCTGTCAAAGGCTCTAGTGATGACGCCTGCTTGGGCTCCACAATGACTTCTTCCCTGCCGTTGGGCTGGTCTTGGTCTTGTTGCACCGAAATGGATGCCTTTGCTTGATGCTCTCGCCTGCGCTTGCTCCCTTTGCACCAAAGAGGAAAGGAGGACACTGTGCGGGCTGGCGCCCGACTGGCGCCCTTGGTCGTCATGGCTTGCGTCATGGGCACCTCGCGAGGTACCCCGCCTTGAACTCTCCGCCTCCTCGCGAGCCCACCTGATGAGGCCGTGCCTGAGGAAGCTCCTTGTCGTCCTCCCCGCGAGGCTCGGCCCCTCGCGAGGGTCTTGAGCTTGTGTTGATGAAGATGGGCCACGCTGGGGCCCCTTTCGAGCCACGCCGCAGGTCGCAGGCAGGCAAGTCTGGGGACCCCCGTTCCCAGAACACCGACAGTAGCCCCCGGGCCCATGGCGCGCCCGAACTTGGCTGAGCAGAGAGGCGAAAGGGCAAGTGTGAAGCGTCACGGGCCCTAATAGCCTGCGGCCTTGGGCGCCGCGTGGCGGTTGATTGGACGTGGGCGCCTCTGCAACCGCGTGAGTTGATAAAGGAGTGGCATCTCCCTTGCCTCCTTTACTTCCTCCAGTTGCTGCTCAGATCCCCTTTCTTGCGCCTCTCCTCCCTGCTTCCGAAATCTTCAGATCTACTCCGTCCGCGCGCCCTAGCCAGTCATAGCGCCTCGCCAAGCCCCGGCCGGAGCTTGGTACTCGCCCGCCTTGGACTCGCCAAACGTGTCAGAGGCGAGCCTTGCCCGGGTGCGCCAGATGGCAGCGGCGCAAGGCATCGACGGGACGAAGGCGTTCAAGGCCGGCTCTGCCATCCCTAAAGGCCGAGGGAGCACCTTCTACCCGCTCTTCGTGAGCGCCATTGTCGCCGGTCTGGTGCCTTCCTTTTCTGAGTTCTTCTTCTCTGTCCTCCACCATTATAATATTCAAGCTCTGCACCTCCATCCCAACTCCGTCCTTCTTCTGGCGATCTTCGCCTACTATTGTGAGGCTCACGTAGGGGTGAAACCCTCGGTGGCCTTGCTGCACCACTACTTCTCCCTCCGGACCTCCCGTGGTTCCGCCTCCGCGTGCGTGAGCTTCGTCGCGTACGGCGGCTCCATCGCCATTTCAAACCCTGGGAAAAGGATTGAGGGCTTCAGGAGCAAGTGGGTCATAGTGGATGCTGGGCGCATCCACCCTCGGCTGATCCTGCCCACGAAGCACCCCGCGATCTCCGACGACTGGTCCCGAGTGGAGCTTCTGGATCCCCGCGCGAATCCGGTGTTGGAGAAGATGGACGTAGATCTGAGGCCGGCCAGCGTGGCGGCGGCGAAGCTGACTGGTGCATCGCTGCTGAGGGAATTCCTGGAGCACCAGCTGGCACCGCTTCGTTAGTACTCACTTCCGATGTGGAGGCCTCACCCGAGCCCCGCGGTCTTGGCTGATGAGGATCTGGCTATGGTCCTCCAGTCCTTGGTTGGGGGCGATGTGGCGAGGTTGGAGGGCGCTCCCACGCCCCTGTTCCTCCGCGAGGACTGGGAGCAGGTAGTGGGGCCCATGCCCGTATTCAACGGGGACGGGCCCGTGCCCGCGGAGGCTCCAGAGGACCTGGTGGACGTGACCTCCGGCGACTCCAGCGAAGAGGAGGAAGAAGGGGAGAGGGAAGAGGGGGTTGACTCCGAGGCGGAGTCAAGGGCTCCTCCCCTTCGGCGTAGGTCCCGCACTCTCCGCCTCTCCCAGAGTGACGACGACGAGGATGAGGATGAGCGGGGCGGCGGGAGCCTGCCTCCGATCCCGAAGAAGGACCGGACTGGACTGATCCCCGGCGGGTCTGCCCCAGCTCCAAGGCGATCCACAGGCGCACCTCCTGCTCCCGAGCTTCTTGAAGCTGATCCCAGCAGCCGGCTCTCGGGCTTCAAGTACGGCCGGAGGCTGCTTGAGCCCGCAAGCGACGACCTGTAAGTGCTTGATTCCTGTCTTGATTATTGTTCTGTTGCTGAGGCTTGTTGTTCGTGTCTCCCGGCTAGGCTGGCGCCCACAGTAAAGAAGTCGAAGGGAGCTCCTGAGGTTCCATCCGTGGCAGCGCCTCTGCCCATGAAAGAAGGTGACCATGACGCACGTGCCTCTCCTGCCCGGGCGTCCTCGCGAGGTCTGGCTGAGCCGGCTGGGGCGAGCTCAGCCCCCATGGCCCAAGCGACTCCCGAGGTGCCCTTGCCTAATGCCGCCACCACAGCCGTCGTGGCGCAGCAGGCTCCTCCTCAGGATACTGTGATCACGCTGCCGTCTTCTCCTCCTACTCCAGCGACTGCTGCTTCCCCGACCACTGCTCTGGATTGCGCTGCTGCCGAACTGGACCGTCTGCGGCAGGATCTTCTGGGCGCTGACCCTTGTTTAGTGGTCGGGCGCTTGGAGCTAGCTTCTGGCTGGATTCGCTCCGACGCTTCGATACGGGCAGCGCTGGTCCAGGCCTCGACAGCTTGCGACGAGGAGAAGCAGGTCATCCTTGGGGCGAAGGTTGCTCGTGACGCTGCCTTGGGGGAGGTAGCTAGTGTCTGAGGTCGCTGCGAGGCGCTGGAGAGCGAGCTGAAGGGCCTGCAGAACCAGCTTGCCGAGGAGGCCCGCCTTCGCCAAGAGCAGGAGGAGAGCATGAAGGCTCGCGAGGCGGCCGTGAAGGACCTAGAGGCCAAGCTCAAGAGGCGCCGCGGCCGCTTAGGTGCGCTGGAGCAAGAGCTGGAGGCGAGGAAGGTTGAGCTGGAGGGCAAGGACCTAGTTCTCGCCGAGGATCGCGTGGCCTTCGCGGATATGGAGGAGAAGGCTCGCACTTCATTGAAGACGCTTTATGATAGCGGCCTTGAGAGCCCGCTGGCCGGTGAGGAGGATGGCCCCACCAAGCTGCTTCCCTTCCTGGTTCGCGCCCTTGAAGATGTCACCCTTGGCCTTGGCCCTACGGCCGAGGGCGAGGCACGCGTCTTGTCTTCCGCAGCGCTGACGCGGGTCTTCACCCACATCTATCTTCATGACCCCAACATCGACCTCGACAGCCTGCTGGAGCCAGCAAGCGGCGAGCATGCCGCTGCCGCTACTGAGGCCGTGAAGGGTCGTGCGGAGGCCCTGCTAGGGAAATTTCGGGCCTTCAGCACCAAGCCGAAGCGGAGCGCTGCCAGCCCTGCTGCTCCACAAGGCGAACCTGCTTCGCGCAGCTCCACCGCTGGCAAGTGACTCCGTCGTGGCTCCCGTCCTGTTTATAATTCTTGCGCATGTACCATGCCTCGGGGAGGCATTAAAACTTGTGTTTGATGCTGTGATAACAGTATGGACTGTAATATTTGCTTTTGAATTCCCTGAAATTTGCGCTATTCCTTCCTACTTGCTTATGCTCTACGCAGGTAGAGCCCGGCCCCGCGCATACCTCAGCCGCCATTAGCCCCGACCGGAAACCAGGACGGGACCAAGGAGTGAGGGGCTACGTGACAAGTTAGGCTCCTGAGTCGCGATGCTCAGGAGTCCCCCTTGGCGCTCGAACAGCAAGTAGGGATGTGAGATGTGGGTGGATATGTCGTTCTACGTTTGCAGAGCCCGGCCCCACGCATACCTCAACCACCGTTAGCCTTTCGGAACTAATGAGTGAGGGGCTACGTGACCAGTTAGGCTCCTGAGTCGCGATGCTCAGGAGTCCCCCTTGATGCTCAAACGGCCTTCGTACCTTGGCTCCGCTCGGGGAGGGACGTGCGATGAACCAGGCCCGGGGGGGCCTGGCCAGGTGGCGTGCGTCTGGGCGTGACCCAGGCGCAGCCCCCGTGCCCAGCCCCTTCGCAAGGCACCCCCGAGGGGAGGCGTTGCAATGAGGCCAGACACTGAGCTCTGGGCTCCCTGAGGTTGATGCGGCCCGGGGGCCACCCTCAGTTGTTTATCACCAGCGCGGAGCATAGCGCTTCCGTATGCGTATGGGCATAGCCGCTCCTCGGCAGTGTCGTCAGCCAGCGCGGAGCATGGTGCTTCCACTGGTGCGTGGGAGGGGGCTCCCCTCCGAGAGGAGCCCCCGGGGTGTATACAGCCCCACCCTGACACGTGGCTGGCACGGTAGGGCTTGACGAGGTGTATCTGGGCACCCATGGGCCAGCGCGGGACTCATGGGGCCCTACCTCAAGGCGGGTTGCGCCTGTCTCTGGGCCTTATCTTGGAGTGTGTTCCTGCAAATTTGGCCAGATGCCGGTGCTCTACGTCCTCGGGTCCCGGCTCTCGGGCTGGTCTCAGCCGTCGCTGGCATGCCAGGTCGCGATGCCGTGGACAAGACCAGAGGATGAGGGCTGGAGAGCCGGTAGGAGCCCTGAGTCACGATGCTCAAGCACCCCCTTTAACGCGCAAGCTGGGTTAGATGTCGAAACTCTACGTCCTCGGGTCCCGGCTCTCGGGCTGGTCTCAGCCGTCGCTGGCATGCCAGGTCGCGATGCCATGGACAAGACCAGAGGGTGAGGGCCGGAGAGCCGGTAGGAGCCCTGAGTCACGATGCTCAGGCACCCCCCCTTTAACGCGCAAGCTGGGTTAGATGTCGAAACTCTACGTCCTCAGGTCCCGGCTCTCGGGCTGGTCTCAGTCGTCGCTGGCATGCCAGGTCGCGATGCCATGGAAAAGACCAGAAGGTGAGGGCCGGAGAGCCGGTAGGAGCCCTAACTCGCGATGCTCAGGCACCCCCCCTTTAACGCCCAAGATTTCGACACCCAGGAGAAAAAGGCACCAAATAACAAGCATGGTGGGTTGAAAGCATAGCTCTAAGATAAACGCAAGAAGGGTACATGCCGCTGGGTCAGGCCCGAGCGACTTGGGGATGATGCAGCCCGAGGGGCGCCCCCAATAAGGTAAGCTAAGAACATGAAACAAAAGGGATACATGCTGCAGGGACGGACCCGTGCGGCCTGGGAATAATGTGGCCCTGTGGGCCCTCCCAGCCAGAAATGAAACTTGAAAGATGTCACCTGATGATGTTGGGGACGATGGGGTGTTGGTGTAGCAGACTCGATGGGCTGCGGGAGCCGATCCTCAGGAGCCCCCAGGCCCAGGGGCCTCAGGAGGCTCCGGAGGCGCCGGCGGCTCCTCGCGGGCCATCTCCATCTCCACCAGGGCCGCGGAACGCCTGACCTCTTGAGCCTCCAGGATAGCTCTCATGAGGCGCTGGTGTGCAGCAGCCGCGTTCGGCAAGCCATAAGGCATGCGAATGTAGCTGTGGGGCGGACCCTCGCAGCGTCCCACTCGCGAGGGCCAGAGGCGCTCCTGAGACGCGGCTCGGTTGAGCCCCGTTATGTCGATGCAGACGCACAACCCACCATCCTCGCCTGGATGGGGGGCCACAGTGGGTAAGCGGCGGCTGCCTCTCATGACCCTTGACTCCTGTAGCTCCCGAATAGCCTTGCTGACAAACTCCTGAGGGTTTGGCCCTCCTTGCCTTGCTCCTCCTTGAGGGAAACGTGCTTCGAAGCACGCCTCCACGTGGTGCCCAAGCGCCTCCCTCGTGACCTTGGCGAGGTCGGCGGCCCTCCAGGGGAGAGCCCCCGAGGCCTGCCTGAGGAGGGTGCCGGGCGCGCTTCCCTATGCGATGAAAGGAGGTTCCCCCTGAGCAGGTGCGGGCCCTGAGGGGCCTGCCTCCTAAGGGGCCGGGCTGGACGATGTCTTCTTCTTCTTGGGGGCGGCCTCGGGAAGCCTCCTGCTTCCGCGGTCCGGGTCTTCCAGTGATGCGGCCTGAAAGGCTCGCTCCAGGGAGCACACTGCGTCTCTCTCTTCGCAGGGCACCGTGATGACCCCGCCACTTCCTGGAATCTTGAGGACGTTGTGGCCATGGTGAGTCACGGCCATGAACTTGGCTAGCGCTGGGTACCCGAGGATGGCGTTGTATGGCAGGCGAATGTGGGCGACGTCGAAGTCGATGAGCTCGGTGCGGTAGTTGTCGCATGCCCCGAAGGTGACAGGAAGGCGAACCTGCCCAATCGGGACCGTGGAGCCGTCGGTGACTCCGGAGAAGGGCTTGGTCGGCTGAAGCTGACTGTAGGGCACTTGGAGATTGTTGAATGTTTCCACGGACAGGACGTTGAGCCCTGCTCCGCCGTCGATGAGGGTCCTGGTGACTAGCACGTTGCTGATGATTGGGGAACAAAGCATCGGGAGGACTCCGGCTGTGGCCGCGCACTTGAGTTGATCCGCTGAGCTGAACGTAATGGCGCACGCCGACCACCTGAGAGGGCACGTGGCCTCGAGCTTGGGGAGGACTGCATTCACTTCGCGGGCGAACTGCTTGAAGATGCGTTGAGAGGCTGGGGCTTGAGCTCCACCCAGGATGCAGGCGATTGCACGTGGTTCCTGGAAGCCCCCAGCCCCCTCGTCCTGATGACGGTCTTCATTTCTTCTTGGTTGCGGCGGCAACGGAGGGAGGCCTGCGTTCCCTTGCGGGCGATCCTCGCGAGGCTGATCCCTCCAGCCTCCCTCGCGAGGCGGGTCCTGCCAGCGATCCTCGCGAGGTTGGTCGCGCCACCCTTGGCGCGGCCCGCGGTCTTCCCAACGTCCTGCGTTCCTTCCTCCTCCTCGGCCGTAGCCCCGGTCATTGCGGTCGGGACGTCTGCTGACCCTTCCTTCGCGCACGGCCCGGAGCTCTTGGCATTCATTGGTGTCGTGGGTGTGGAGGTCGTGGTACACGCAGTACCGACTGCCCTTGGAGGATTCGGGCTGGTCCCTACCCCGCTTGGTGTCTGGCTCTGCCGCGAGCATGGCAGCCCCCTTGCGCTTCACGTCCTTGGCCTTGGGCTTCTTCTCTTCTGGGTCTGCGGCAGGCAACTCGAGGAGGGAGAGGCGTCCCTCCTCAGCCCTGGCGCACTTGGTCTCCAAGTTGAACAGCTCCAAGGAGGTGCACAGGTCTTCATGCATCGCCAGCTCCTCCTTCATCTTGACGTCGCGCACACCATCCGAGAAGGCTGAGATGATGGCTTCCTCCGTCACCCTGGGGATCTTGAGGCGCATGTTGTTGAAGCGCTGGATGTACTTCTGCAGGGTTTCCCCTGGTTGCTGCTTGATACAGCGCATGTCGCTCACGGCGGGTGGCCGGTCGCGGGTGCCCTCGAAGTTGGCGATGAAGCGGGTCCGCATCTCGTCCCAGGAGGAGATCGTGCCTGGGGCCAGATTCAGGAGCCAGGTGCGGGCTCCGTCCTTGAGCGCCATGGGAAACCAGTTTGACATGACCTTTTCGTCCCCGTTGGCAGCCTCGATGCCCAATTCATAGAGCTGGAGGAACTCTGCAGGGTCAGCCGTGCCGTCATAGCGAGGAGGCAGGTCTGGCTTGAACTTGCCGGGCCACACGATGCTGGGTAGCTCGGAGGTGAAGGCGCGGCAGCCCGCCGTGGCCACAGGAGGCCTGGGGCGATGAAGAGCTCGGTCCTGCGGGTCCCCATGCGTCGCGGCTGGAGGCAGCGCAGGGTCTTGACGTGCTGGTGCAGGGAGCGCTTGGGCAGCTTCTCGGGGGCAAGGGACTTCTTGGCAGCTCTGCTCCTACCGCGCTGGCGCCTGACGGAGCGGGTTCCGTCCAGGGGCCGTGCGCCATGGGGCCAGGGCGCCTTCTTGAGGAGGGGGCGGCTGAGGCGCTCCAGGAGCTTCATTGCCCGCGTAGGGCGGGGCGCGGTGCAGCGAGAAGGACGGCGCGGGGGAGCCCACGGCGGCGCGGATGAGTTCGGCGACTCGGTCGAGCCACTCCTTGTAGACGTCGTCGATGGGGCAGTAGCGCAGGAGCTCGTTTGCCACAATGAGCGCAGCTCGGGCCTCCATGGCCGCGCGGGGCGCGCGTGACGAAGAACCGGCAGGGGTGAGCGAGGGTGTGGCAGTGCGGCCGTCCCGCCTCATGGATGGATGCTGGGACGATGCTTGTTGTTCGTTCCCCGCCGGGCCAGTGGCGGCGTTGACGGCAGGCGAGGGGAACGACGCGGGCGCCCGCCGACGGGAGCCGTCTGGGCGACATGGGAAGCGAGGGCGGCTCGACGCTCGGCGCGAGCCCGACGAGCGTCAGACATAGATGCGATGGTCGGAGAAGAACGAGACGACGGAAGGCAAATTCCGGCGCACCCCTACCTGGCGCGCCAAATGTCGGATTTCGGGTTCCGGCAGACCCTTGAGGTTCGAACTCTGGGGTGCGCGCGGAGATTCAACCCTCTGCCTGCCTGTTCCTCGCCGAATCGCTAGGATCTAAACTACAAAACAGAACAACACAAGAGACACAAGATTTATACTGGTTCAGGCCACCATTGTGGTGTAATACCCTACTCCAATGTGTGGTGTGGTGGATTGCCTCTTGGGCTGATGATGAACAATACAAGGAAGAACAGCCCCGCGAGGGTCTGCTCTTGGCTGGTGCTACTTGGTTCTGGCTCTTGGATTCTCGATGGTAGATCAGGTTTCTAGATCCGGTCTCTCTATGATCTCTACCCCGGGGTGGCTAGTCCTATTTATAGGCAAAGGCCCTGGGCCTCTTCCCAAATATTGAGCGGGAAGGGCGCCAACAATTGGCCATTTTGAAGGGGAACAACGGGTACACTTATCCTGACTAAAGTTGGTCCTCGCATGTCAAAGGCTCTGGTGATGACGCCTGCTTGGGCTCCACAATGACTTCTTCCCTGCCGTTGGGCTGGTCTTGGTCTTGTTGTACCGAAATGGATACCTTTGCTTGATGCTCTCGCCTGCGCTTGCTCCCTTTGCACCAAAGAGGAGAGGACACTGCGCGGGCTGGCGCCCGACTGGCGCCCTTGGTCGTCATGGCTTGCGTCATGGGCACCTCGCGAGGTACCCCGCCTTGAACTCTCCGCCTCCTCGCGAGCCCACCTGATGAGGTCGTCCCTGAGGAAGCTCCTTGTCGTCCGCCCCGCGAGGCTCAGCCCCTTGCAACGGTCTTGAGCTTGTGTTGATGAAGATGGGCCGCGCTGGGCCCCCTTTTGAGCCACGCCGCAGGCCGCAGGCAGGCAAGTCTAGGGACCCCCGTTCCCAGAACGCCGACAGACTATAGAATAAGGAGTGGAAAGAGCCTAAGCTTGGGGATTCCCAAGGCACGCCAAGGTAATATTCAAGGATAACCAAGCGTCTAAGCTTGGGGATGCCCCGGAAGGCATCCCCTCTTTCGTCTTCGTTCATCGGTAACTTTACTTGGAGCTATATTTTTATTCACCACATGATATGTGTTTTGCTTGGAGCGTCATTTTCTTTTGTCAGTATTTGCTTGCTGTTAATTAGATTAATGTTTTGTATATTTAGTTTCAATAAAGAAGTCAAGGATAGCCTTTGCCATGTCTATTTTGCTAGTATACATGTTGCTGTTTGAAAACAGAAATTTTATCGCTGTTGCAAAAATTCCCTAGAAAATTCAGAGAGTGGTATAATGTTGAATCTTTTTGCATATTGAGATCTGATAAATTTATTACAGTGGGAATTTTAGTTCATAATTTTTGGAGTTAGGGAAGTATGATGATTCTCGCATTCTTTACAGACTATACTGTTTTGGCAGATTGCTGTTATGTTTGCCTTGTTTGCATATGTTTGTTTGTTTAATGATTGTATTTGAGGAAGGAGTATTAAATATGCAGAGGCATTTAGTATGAAATGTTGAATAATAATGTTAGTGATTTGTTACAGTAGAAAATTATAAGGTTTTGCATTGGTTTATACTAACCTATCTCACGAGTTCTTGTTGAGTTTGTTGTGAATGAAGCTTTTGATAAAAAGAGAAACCATGATATGAGATGAATTAAGGAGACACAAAAGTTCAAGTTTGGGGATGCCCAAGGCACCCCAAGATAATATTTCAAGAAGTCTCAAGCATCTAAGCTTGGGGATGCCCCGGTAGGCATCCCACCTTTCTTCTTCAACAACTATCGGTTAGTATCGGTTGAGCCTAAGTTTTTGCTTCTTCACATGAGTTGTGCTATCCTTGCAATGTAGTTTTCTTTAGCTTTGCTTGCTGTTTGAATAAAGTATCAAGATCTGAAATTATTAAATGGGAGAGTCTTCATATAGTTGCATAATTATTTAGCTACTCATTGATCTTCACTTATATCTTTCGGAGTAGTTTGTCATTTGCTCTAGTACTTCACTTATATATTTTAGAGCATGGTGGTAGTTTTATTTTGAAGAAATGATGAACTCTCATGCTTCACGTATATTATTTTGAGAGTCGTTAATAGCATGGTAATTTGCTTAATGTCAATATACTTGGTGTTCAAGATATGTGAAACTTTCTTATGAGTGAATTGAATACTAAGATAAGTTTGATGCTTGATAATTGTTTTGAGATATGGAGGTGATAATATCAAAGTCGTGCTAGTTGGGTGATTGTGAATTCAAAGAATGCTTGTGTTGAAGTTTGCGAGTCCCGTAGCATGCACGTATGGTTAAAGTTGTGCAACAAATTTGAAACATGAAGTGTACCTGGCTTGTGCATCCTTATGAGTGGCGGTCGGGGACGAGCGATGGTCTTTTCCTACCAATCTATCCCCCTAGGAGCATGCGCGTAGTACTTGATTTTTGATGGCTTCTAAATTTTTTCAATAAGTATATGAGTTCTTTTGACTAATGTTGATTCCATGGATTATACGCACTCTCACCTTTCCGCCTTTGCTAGCCTCTTCGGTACCATGCATTGCCCTTTCTCACCTTGAGAGTTGGTGCAAACTTCGCCGGTGCATCCAAACCCCGTGATACGATATACTCTATCACACATAAACCTCTTTATATCTTCCTCAAAACAGCCACCATACCTACCTATTATGGCATTTCCATAGCCATTCCGAGATATATTGCCATGCAACTTTCCACCGTTCCGTTTATCATCATTATGACTTACGTTACTTTTGTCATATTGCCATTGCATGATAATGTAGTTGACATTGTATTTGTGGCAAAGCCACCATGCATTATTTTTCATACATGTCACTCTTGATTCATTGCACCATCCCGGTACACCGCCGGAGGCATTCATATAGAGTCATATCTTGTTCTAGTTTCGAGTTGTAATCCTTATGTTGTAATCAATAGAAGTGTGATGATCATCATTATTAGAGCATTGCCCAAAAAAAGGCCAAAAGAAAAAAAGAAAGGCCCAAAAAAATAAAAAAAAGGGCAATGCTACTATCTCTTTTTCTACACTTGTGCTTCAAAGTAGCACCTTGTTCTTCATGTAGTGAGTCTCATATATTGTGCTTCAAAGTAGCACCTTGTTCTTCATGTAGTGAGTCTCATAAGTTGTCTTTTTATACTAGTGGGAATTTTTCATTATAGAACTTGGCTTGTATATTCCTACGATGGGCTTCCTCAAATGCCCTAGGTCTTCGTGAGCAAGCGAGTTGGATGCACACCCACTAGTTTTCTTTTGTTAAGCATTCATAGCTCTAGTGCATCCGTTGCATGGCAATCCCTACTCCTCATGTTGACATCAATTGATGGGCATCTCCATAGCCCATTGATTAGCCTCGTCAATGTGAGACTTTCTCCTTTTTTGTCTTCTCCACACAATCCCCATCATCATATTCTATTCCACCCATAGTGCTATATCCATGGCTCACGCTCATGTATTGCGTGAAGGTTGAAAAAGTTTGAGATTATTTAAGTATGAAACAATTGCTTGGCTTGTCATCGGGGGTATAGAAGTTGGGAACATCTTTGTGTGACGAAAATGAAGCATAGCCTAACTATATGATTTTGTAGGGATGAACTTTCTTTTGCCATGTTATTTTGAGAAGACATGATTGCTTTGATTAGTATGCTTGAAGTATTATTATTTTTGTGTCAATACGAACTTTTGTCTTGAATCTTTCGGATCTGAATATTCATATCACAAGTAATAAGAATTACATTGAAATTATGCCAAAGTATCACTCCGCATCAAAAAATTGTTTTTATCATTTACCTACTCGAGGACGAGCAGGAATTAAGCTTGGGGATGCTTGATACGTCTCCAACGTATCTATAATTTTTTATTGCTCCATGCTACTTTATCTACTGTTTTAGGCAATATTGGGCTTTATTATTGTTGGAAATATGCCCTAGAGGCAATAATAAAAGTATTATTATTATATTTCCTTGTTCATGATAATTGTCTTTTATTCATGCTATAACTATATTATCCGGAAATCGTAATACTTGTGTGAATACATAGACCACAATATGTCCCTAGTGAGCCTCTAGTTGACTAGCTCGTTGTGATCAACAGATAGTCATGGTTTCCTGGCTATGGACATTGGATGTCGTTGATAACGGGATCACATCATTAGGAGAATGATGTGATGGACAAGACCCAATCCTGAGCATAGCACAAAGATCGTGTAGTTCGTTTGCTAGAGCTTTGCCAATGTCAAATATCTCTTCCTTTGACCATGAGAGCGTGTAACTCCTGGATACCGTAGGAGTGCTTTGGGTGTATCAAACGTCACAACGTAACTGGGTGACTATAAAGGTGCACTACAGGTATCTCCGAAAGTATCTATTGTTTTATGCGGATCGAGACTGGGATTTGTCACTCCGTGTAAACGGAGAGGTATCTCTGGGCCCACTCGGTAGGACATCATCATATGCGCAATGTGACCAAGGAGTTGATCACGGGATGATGTGTTACGGAACGAGTAAAGTGACTTGCCGGTAACGAGATTGAACAAGGTATTGGATACCGACGATCGAATCTCGGGCAAGTAACATACCGATAGACAAAGGGAATTGAATATGGGATTGATTAAGTCCTTGACATCGTGGTTCATCCGATGAGATCATCGTGGAACATGTGGGAGCCATCATGGGTATCCAGATCCCGCTGTTGGTTATTGACCGGAGAACGTCTCGGTCATGTCTACATGTCTCCCAAACCCGTAGGGTCTACACACTTAAGGTTCGATGACGCTAGGGTTATAAAGGAAGCTTGTATGTGGTTACCGAATGTTGTTCGGAGTCCTGGATGAGATCCCGGACGTCACGAGGAGTTCCGGAATGGTCCGGAGGTAAAGATTTATATATGGGAAGTCCTATTTTGGCCACCGGAAAATGTTCGGGATTTTTCGGTATTGTACCGGGAAGGTTCTAGAAGGTTCCGGAGTGGGGCCCACCTGCATGGGGGGACCCACATGAACGTGGGTAGTGGGGGCAAGGCCCCACACCCCTGGTCAAGGCGCACCAAGATCCCCCCTTAGAAGGAATAAGATCATATCCCGAAGGGATAAGATCAAGATCCCTAAAAAGGGGGGATAACAATCGGTGGGGAAGGAAATGATGGGATTTCTTTCCTCCCACCTTGGCCAACGCCCCAATGGACTTGGAGGGCAAGAAACCAGCCCCTCCACCCCTATATATAGTGGGGAGACGCATGGGAGCTGAAAACACGAAGTTCTGGCGCAGCCCTACCTCTCTCCCTACTCCTCCTCTCCCATGGTGCTTGGCGAAGCCCTGCTGGATTGCCACGCTCCTCCATCACCACCACGCCGTTGTGCTGCTGTTGGATGGAGTCTTCCTCAACCTCTCCCTCTCTCCTTGCTGGATCAAGGCGTGGGAGATGTCACCGGGCTGTACGTGTGTTGAACGCGGAGGTGCCGTGCGTTCGGCACTTGATCATCGGTGATTTGAATCACGACGAGTACAACTCCTTCAACCCCGTTCTCTTGAACGCTTCCGCTTAGCGATCTACAAGGGTATGTAGATGCACTCTCTTTCTACTCGTTGCTGGTCTCTCCATAGATAGATCTTGGTGACACGTAGGAAAATTTTGAATTTCTGCTACGTTCCCCAACAGTGGCATCATGAGCTAGGTCTATTGCGTAGATTCTTTGCACGAGTAGAACACAAAGTAGTTGTGGGCGTTGATGTTGTTCAATATGCTTACCGTTACTAGTCCAATCTTGTTTCGACGGTATTGTGGGATGAAGCGGCCCGGACCGACCTTACACGTACTCTTACGTGAGACAGGTTCCACCGATTGACATGCACTTGGTGCATAAGGTGGCTAGCGGGTGCCAGTCTCTCCCACTTTAGTCGGAACGGATTCGATGAAAAGGGTCCTTATGAAGGGTAAATAGCAATTGACATATCACGTTGTGGTTCTGCGTAGGTAAGAAACGTTCTTGCTAGAAACCCATAGCAGCCACGTAAAACATGCAAACAACAATTAGAGGACGTCTAACTTGTTTTTGCAGGGTATGCTATGTGATGTGATATGGCCAAAAGGATGTGATGAATGATATATGTGATGTATGAGATTGATCATGTTCTTGTAATAGGATTCACGAATTGCATGTCGATGAGTATGACAACCGGCAGGAGCCATAGGAGTTGTCTTTATTTATTGTATGACCTGCGTGTCATTGAAGAACGCCATGTAAACTACTTTACTTTATTGCTAAACGCGTTAGTCATAGAAGTAGAAGTAGTCGTTGGCATGACAACTTCATGAAGACACGATGATGGAGATCATGATGATGGAGATCATGGTGTCATGCCGGTGACAAGATGATCATGGAGCCCCGAAGATGAAGATCAAAGGAGCTATATGATATTGGCCATATCATGTCACTACTCTATTTGATTGCATGTGATGTTTATCATGTTTATGCATCTTGTTTGCTTAGAACAACGGTAGTAAATAAGATGATCCCTTACAACAATTTCAAGAAGTGTTTTCCCCTAACTGTGCACCGTTGCTACAGTTCGTCGCTTCTAAGCACCACGTGATGATCGGGTGTGATGGATTCTTACGTTCACATACAACGGGTGTAAGACAGTTTTACACAGCGAAAACACTTAGGGTTAACTTGACGAGCCTAGCATGTACAGACATGGCCTCGGAACACGGAGACCGAAAGGTCGAGCATGAGTCGTATAGTAGATACGATCAACATGAAGATGTTCACCGATGATGACTAGTCCGTCTCACGTGATGATCGGACACGGCCTAGTTGACTCGGATCATGTAATCACTTAGATGACTAGAGGGATGTCTATCTGAGTGGGAGTTCATAAGATGAACTTAATTATCCTGAACATAGTCAAAAGACCTTTTGCAAATTATGTCGTAGCTCGCGCTTTAGTTCTACTGTTTTAGATATGTTCCTAGAGAAAATATAGTTGAAAGTTGATAGTAGTGATTATGCGAACAGTAGAAAGCTTATGTCCTTAATGCACTGCTCAGTGTGCTGAACCCCAAACGTCGTTTGTGGATGTTTCGAACATCGAACATACACGTTTTGATAACTACGTGATAGTTCAGTTAAATGGTTTAAGTAGAGGCACCAAAGACGTTTTCGAAACATCGCGGAACATATGAGATGTTTCGAGGGCTGAAATTGGGATTTCAGGCTCGTGCTCACGTCAAGAGGTATAAGACCTCCGACGATTCTCTTAGCCTGCAAACTAAGGGAGAAAATCTCAATCGTTGAGCTTGTGCTCAGATTGTCTGAGTGCAACAATCACTTGAATTGAGTGGGAGTTGATCTTCCAAATGAGATAGTGATGTTTCTCCAAAGTCATTGCCACCGAGCTGCTAGAGCTTCGTGATGAACTATAACATATCAGGGATAAATAAAATGATCCTTGAGGTATTCACGATGTTTGACACCGCGAAAGTAGAAATCAAGAAGGAGCATCAGTTGTTGATGGTTGGTGAAACCACTAGTTTCAAGAAGGGCAAGGGCAAGAAGGGATACTTCATGAAACGGCAAATCAGCTGCTGCTCCAGTGAAGAAACCCAAGGTTGAACCCAGACCCGAGACTAAGTGCTTCTGTAATAAGGGGAACAGTCACTAGAGCAGAATTACCCTAGATACTTGGTAGATGAGAAGGCTGGCAAGGTCGATAGAAGTATATTGGATATACATTATGTTAATGTGTACTTTACTAGTACTCCTAGTAGCACCAGGGTATAAGATACCGGTTCGGTTGCTAAGTGTTAGTAACTCGAAATAAAAGCTACGGCATAAATGGAGACTAGCTAAAGGTGAGCTGACGATATGTGTTGGAAGTGTTTCCAATTTTGATATGATCAAGCATCGCACGCTCCCTCTACCATCGAGATTTGGTGTTTGCGTTGAGCATGGACATGATTGGATTATGTCTATCGCAATACGGTTATTCATTTAAAGAGAATAATGGTTACTCTATTTATTTGAATAATACCTTCAATGGTCTTGCACCTAAAATGAATGGTTCATTGAAATCCCGATCGTAGTGATACACATGTTCATGCCAAAAGATAGTAATGATAGTACCACCTATTTGTGGCACTGCCACGTAAGTCATATCGGTATAAAATGCATGAAGAAGCACCATGTTGATGGATCTTTGGACTCACTCATTTTTGAAAAGTTTGAGACATGCGAACCATGTCTATTGGTATATATGCATGAAGAAACTCCATGCAAATGGACCGTTTGAACTCACTTGGTTTTGAATCACTTGAGATATGCAAATCATACCACATGGGCAAGATGACTGAAAAGCCTCGGTTTCAGTAAGATGGAACAAGATAGCAACTTGTTGGAAGTAACACATTTTGATGTGTGTAGTCCAATGAGTGCTGAGGCATGCAGTGAATATCATTATGTTCTTACTTCACAGATGATTCAAGTAGATGTTGAATATATTTACTTGATGAAACACAAGTCTGAATTATTGAATGGTTCAAGTAATTTCAGAGTAAAGTTGAAGATCATCGTGACAAGAGGATAAAATGTCTATGATAAGATCATAGAGATGAGTATCTGAGTTACGAGTTTTGGCACACAATTAAGACATTGTGGAAATTGTTTCGCAATTAATACCGCCTGGAACACCATAGTGTGATGGTGTGTCCGAACATCATAACTGCACCCTATTGGATATGATGCATACCATGATGTCTCTTATCGAATTACCACTATCGTTCATGGGTTAGGCATTAGAGACAACCACATTCACTTTAAATAGGGCACCACGTAATTCCGTTGAGATGACACCGTATGAATTATGGTTTAAAGAAACCTAAGTTGTCGTTTCTTAAAAGTTTGGGGCTACGACGCTTATGTGAAAAAGTTCCAGGCTGATAAGCTAGAACCCAAAGCAGATAAATGCATCTTCATAGGACACCCAAAACAGTTGGGTATACCTCCTGTCTCAGATCCAAAAGCAATAAAGGATTGTTTCTTGAATCAGGTCCTTTCTCGAGGAAAGGTTTCTCTCGAAAGAATTGAGTGGGAGGATGGTGGAGACTTGATGAGGTTATTGAACCATCACTTCGACCAGTGTGTAGCAGGGCACAGGAAGTTGTTCCCGTGGCACCTACACCAATTGAAGTGGAAGCTTATGATAGTGATCATGAAACTTCAGATCAAGTCACTCCCAAACCTCGTAGGATGACAAGGATGCGTACTACTTGAGAGTGGTACGTAATCCTGTCTTGGAAGTCATGTTGCTGGACAACAATGAACCTACGAGCTATGGAGAAGCGATGGTGGGCCCGGATTCCGATAAATGGCTCGAGGCCATAAAATCCGAGAACGGATCCATGACTTTGGAAGAAATACTTGATGGTCGTAAGGCCATTGGGTACGGATGGATTTTAAAAGGAAGACAGACAATGATGGTAAGAATTACCATTAAGAAAGCTCGACTTGTCGTTAAGATATTTTCCGACAAGTTCAAGGAGTTGATTACGGTGAGGTTTTCTCACTCGTAGCGATGCTAAGAGTCTGTTGGAATTGGATTAGCAGTTACTGCATGATTGATGAAATCTTGCAGATAGGATGTCAAAACATTGTTTCCTCGACGTTATACTTGAGGAAAGGTTGTATGTGATACAACCGGAAGGTTTTGTCAATCCCAAAAGATGCTAATAAGTATGCAAAGCTCCAGCAATCCTTCTAAGGACTGGAGTGAGCATCTCGGAGTTGGAATGTATGCTTTGATGATGATCAAAGATTTTGGGTTTGTACAAAGTTTATGAGAAACTTGTATTTCCAAAGAAGTGAGTGGGAGCACTATAGAATGTCTGATGAGTGTATGTTGTTGACATATTGATGATCAAAAATGATGTAGAATATCTGGAAAGCATATAGGGTTATTTTGGAAGTGTTTTTCAATGGAAAGCCTGGATTAAGCTACTTGAACATTGAGCATCAAGATCTATAAGGATAGATCAAAATGCTTAATAATACTTTCAAATGAGCACATACCTTGACATGATCTTGAAGGTGTTCAAGATGGATCAGTCAAAGAAGAAGTTCTTGCCTGAGTTGTAAGGTACGAAGTTAAGACTTAAAGCTCGACCTCGGCAGAATAGAGAGAAAGGACGAAGGTCGTCCCCTATGCTTAAGACATAGGCTCTACAGTATGCCATGCTGAGTACCGCACCTGAAGTGTGCCTTGCCATGAGTCAGTCAAGGGGTACAAGAGTGATCCATGAATGGATCATAGGACAGCGGTCAAAGTTATCCTTAGTAACTAGTGGACTAAGGAATTTTCTCGGTTATGGAGGTGATAAAGAGTTCGACGTAAAGAGTTACGACGATGCAAGCTTAACACCTATCCGGATAGCTCTGAGTAGAGATACCGGATACGTATAATGGAGCAACAATTTAGAATAGCTCCAAGTAGAACAGTTATTTGGAATAGCTCCAAATAGAGCCTGGTAGCTGCATCTAGGAGATGACATAGAGATTTGTAAAGCACACACGGATCTGAAACGTTCAGACCCGTTGACTAAAACCTCTCTCACAAGCAACATGATCAAACATAAAACTCATTGAGTGTTAATCACATAGTGATGTGAACTAGACTACTGACTCTAGTAAACTCTTGGGTATTAGTCACATGGCGATGTGACCTATGAGTGTTAATCGCATGGCGATGTGAACTGGATTATTGACTCTAGTGCAAGTGGGAGACTGTTGGAAATATGCCCTAGAGGCAATAATAAAAGTATTATTATTATATTTCCTTGTTCATGATAATTGTCTTTTATTCATGCTATAACTGTATTATCCGGAAATCGTAATACACGTGTGAATATATAGACCACAATATGTCCCTAGTGAGCCTCTAGTTGACTAGCTCGTTGTGATCAACAGATAGTCATGGTTTCCTGGCTATGGACATTGGATGTCGTTGATAACGGGATCACATCATTAGGAGAATGATGTGATGGACAAGACCCAATCCTGAGCATAGCACAAAGATCGTGTAGTTCGTTTGCTAGAGCTTTGCCAATGTCAAGTATCTCTTCCTTTGACCATGAGAGCATGTAACTCCTGGATACCGTAGGAGTGCTTTGGGTGTATCAAACGTCACAACGTAACTGGGTGACTATAAAGGTGCACTACAGGTATCTCCGAAAGTATCTATTGTTTTATGCGGATCGAGACTGGGATTTGTCACTCCGTGTAAACGGAGAGGTATCTCTGGGCCCACTCGGTAGGACATCATCATATGCGCAATGTGACCAAGGAGTTGATCATGGGATGATGTGTTACGGAACGAGTAAAGTGACTTGCCGGTAACGAGATTGAACAAGGTATTGGATACCGACGATCGAATCTCGGGCAAGTAACATACCGATAGACAAAGGGAATTGAATATGGGATTGATTAAGTCCTTGACATCATGGTTCATCCGATGAGATCATCGTGGAACATGTGGGAGCCATCATGGGTATCCAGATCCCGCTGTTGGTTATTGACCGGAGAACATCTCGGTCATGTCTACATGTCTCCCGAACCCGTAGGGTCTACACACTTAAGGTTCGATGACGCTAGGGTTATAAAGGAAGCTTGTATGTGGTTACCGAATGTTGTTCGGAGTCCCGGATGAGATCCCGGACGTCAGGAGGAGTTCCGGAATGGTCCGGAGGTAAAGATTTATATATGGGAAGTCCTATTTTGGCCACCGGAAAATGTTCGGGATTTTTCGGTATTGTACCGGGAAGGTTCTAGAAGGTTCCGGAGTGGGGCCCACCTGCATGGGGGGACCCACATGAACGTGGGTAGTGGGGGCAAGGCCCCACACCCCTGGTCAAGGCGCACCAAGATTCCCCCTTAGAAGGAATAAGATCATATCCCGAAGGGATAAGATCAAGATCCCTAAAAAGGGGGGATAACAATCGGTGGGGAAGTAAATGATGGGATTTCTTTCCTCCCACCTTGGCCAACGCCCCAATGGACTTGGAGGGCAAGAAACCAGCCCCTCCACCCCTATATATAGTGGGGAGACGCATGGGAGCTGAAAACACGAAGTTCTGGCGCAGCCCTACCTCTCTCCCTACTCCTCCTCTCCCATGGTGCTTGGCGAAGCCCTGCTGGATTGCCACGCTCCTCCATCACCACCACGCCGTTGTGCTGCTGTTGGATGGAGTCTTCCTCAACCTCTCCCTCTCTCCTTGCTGGATCAAGGCGTGGGAGACGTCACCGGGCTGTACGTGTGTTGAACGCGGAGGTGCCGTGCGTTCGGCACTTGATCATCGGTGATTTGAATCACGACGAGTACGACTCCTTCAACCCCGTTCTCTTGAACGCTTCCGCTTAGCGATCTACAAGGGTATGTAGATGCACTCTCTTTCTACTCGTTGCTGGTCTCTCCATAGATAGATCTTGGTGACACGTAGGAAAATTTTGAATTTCTGCTACGTTCCCCAACAATTATCCACTTTTATATTATTTTTGGGACTAACCTATTAACCGGAGGCCCAACCCAGATTTGCTGTTTTATGCCTATTTCAGTGTTTCGAGGAAAAGGAATATCACACGGAGTCAAAACGGAACAAAATCAACTGAAGAAGTTATTTTTGGAAGGAAACCCACCTGATGGACTTGGACCCCACGTTAGGAGATACGGGAGGTGCTCACGAGGGTGGGGGCCCCCCCCCCCCCTCGGGCGCGCCCCCCTGCCTCGTGGGGCCCCCGTAGCTCCACCGACGTACTCCTTTCACCCATATATACCTACGTACCCTAAAACTTCCAGAATAGAAGATAGATCGGGGAGTTCCGCCGCCGCAAGCCTCTGTAGCCACCAAAAACCAATCGGGACCCTATTCCGGCACCCTGCCGGAAGGGGATCCCATCACCGGTGGCCATCTTCATCATCCCGACGCTATCCATGATGAGGAGGGAGTAGTTCACCCTTGGGGCTGAGGGTATGTACCAGTAGCTATGTGTTTGATCTCTCTCTCTCTCGTGTTCCCTCTATGGCACGATCTTGATGTATCCCGAGCTTTGCTATTGTAGTTGGATCTTATGATGTTTCTCCCCCTCTACTCTCTTGTGATGAATTGAGTTTCCCCTTTGAAGTTATCTTATCGGATTGAGTCTTTTATGAGAACACTTGATGTATGTCTTGTCGTGATTATCTGTGGTGACAATGGGATATCATGTGCCACTTGATGTATGTTTTGGTGATCAACTTGCGGGTTTCGTGACATTGGGAACCTATGCATAGGGGTTGGCACACGTTCTTGACTCTCCGGTAGAGGCTTTGGGGCACTCTTTGAAGTACTTTTATGTTGGATGGATGAATCTGAGATTGTGTGATGCATATCGTATAATCATGCCCACGGATACTTGAGGTTACAATGGAGTATCTAGGTGACATTAGGGTTTTGGTTGATTTGTATCTTAAGGTGTTATTCTAGTACAAACTCTTTTATAGATCGATCCGAAAGAATAGCTTTGTGGTGGTTTCGTACCCGACCATAATCTCTACGTTTGTTCTCCGCTATTAGTGGCTTTGGAGTGACTCTTTGTTGCATGTTGAGGACTTGTCATATGTTCTATCTATGTTATTATTGTTGAGAGAACTTACACTAGCGAAAGTATGAACCCTAGGCCTTGTTTCCTATCATTGCAATACCGTTTACGCTCACTTTTACCACTTGTTGCCTTGCT
This sequence comes from Triticum dicoccoides, assembly GCF_002162155.2. Lineage (NCBI taxonomy): Eukaryota > Viridiplantae > Streptophyta > Magnoliopsida > Poales > Poaceae > Triticum > Triticum dicoccoides. The sequence goes on along the minus strand of NC_041381.1, from coordinate 316,833,745 downwards.
GTTTTTATTATTTCAATTTACAAAAACCTATATCTACTATCTATTTTGCACTTGTATCACCATCTCTTCGCCGAACTAGTGCACCTATACAATTTACCATTGTATTGGGTGTGTTGGGGACACAAGAGACTTTGTTATTTGGTTGCAGGGTTGCTTGAGAGAGACCATCTTCATCCTACGCCTCCCACGGATTGATAAACCTTAGGTCATCCACTTGAGGGAAATTTGCTACTGTCCTACAAACATGTGCACTTGCAGGCCCAACAACGTCTACAAGAAGAAGGTTGTGTATTAGACATCAATGTCGCCTTTATGTAACACTCATGTGTGCGAGACAGCGAGAGGCCGACTGCGTGCGTGCGCCTCTTCTCTTCGTATATGTACTCCACCGTTTGTCTGGTGTCCAAAAAATTATAATAACTACTAGCAATGTGCCAATGCGTTGCCACACAATCAAAGTAGATTAATACATATTCACCGATTTGATAGAAAAAAAGACTAGTTTTGAAATATGTATATCAGTAAAAATATGTTATGTTTCACTCAAAATATATTCCTTTGGCGGTTTTGATGAGATAAGGGAGGAATGTAGTTGGTTTCAAGATTCGAGAAGTGGTATATGTCTAATTTCTACTCTTACTAGCAAGATGCCTGTGCGTTGCACGGAACATCAAGATCTTGTGGGAGAAAAGGATGAACGAGGGAAGGCCTTATTTGCAAATGTGGTGAAGAGTGCGGGTAAATTGCCATATTTTCCTTCCTATCTGTCAGATATAAATCGGACGACCTACATTGCATGATGGCAGGCCCACCATCATCACCAACTCTATTTTTTATCCCTACTCTTATAAAAAGCATTGTCGGTGATGATCGTGTGCCTGCCATCCTGCAATATAGGTCATCCGATCTATATCTGACGGATATGAAGGAAACTATGGCAATTTTGCAAAAAGATACCCACACCCCTCTCCACATTTGCAAATAAGGCCTTCCCTCGTTCATCCTTTTCCCCCACAAGATAAACTAATCATACAAATGCATCTTGACGTTCCGTACAACGCATGGGCATCTTGCTAGTTGTTGCAAAAAGCCCATGTGTGTGTGAGAGAGCGGGAGAGTGGAGGAGGACGGAGTGCATGTGTGACAAAGACACAAGGAGTGCGTGTGCGATAGGCATCAGCTTAAAATGAGGCAATAGTGTGTGTGTGCACGATTGAGAGGGCGTGTCTCAAGAAGGGAAGAAAAATCTACATAGATACAAGGAGCGGGAGAGAGACATGTATGCGATAGTGGAAGCACGAGAGTGCGGGTGTATAAACCTATCTAGAGGCTGGCTAGTCGATAAATGTTTGTGAGAGAAATACGAGTCAGGGTACGAAAGCGAGAGTTTTGTGTGTGTGAGAGAGAGAGACGGTAGTCGGGAAGGGGAGTGGAAGCAGGAGTTGTGTGTGTGTGTGTCTGTGAGAGAGAGGGGGGGTTGTCTGATCGGTAAACAAATGAATAATGTCAGTCTGGGATGGAGACGAAAAGGAGACTGCAACAAATGTTGTGTCTACAGGAGAGAGAGAGAGAGAGAGAGAGAGAGAGAGAGAGAGAAAGAGAGAGAGTAATTTTAGTGGAATGAGTCATATGTAGAGACATATAGGGTGTGAGAGAGAATCCCATAGAGAGAAAGACAAAGTGAAAGATGAGTGGAGACTGTGTGTGTGGCGGTGAAAAAGAAAGCTTAGGTACCGAGTGATACTAGAGAACAGTGGAGACGTGAGAGATAATGAAAACCGTGTAATGTATAATGATAGGGAGAGTGTGACACTTCTCAAGGGAGACGTCGAGAGACCATGTTTGCGAGGATAGGAGAAACATGAAGTGAGCGTGCGGGTGAGCTGGAGAAAAGATAGTGATAGCTACCTGAAGGAGCATGCATGCGAGAGAGATGGGCGTGAAAGGAGTGAACAAAAAAGGGATTCAAATATTTGAATTCGAGATGATGATACATGTAATCCATACTCGAACCAAAATTGATCTATCAAACATGCATACTCATATGAATTCACGCACATCTATGTTATTTAATATGTAGATATTACTGAGCAATACATTTTAGTAGAACATAATTTGGTTAAACTTTTTCGAATTCAACCTTAAGATTTTGAGATCATTGTATTTGTAAATCATATTATACATATAAAGGAGCAGAATTCTTTGTTGTGCTTTTGAAAGTATATATAAAAAAATTATGTATATAGAATCTATTTCCAATTGAAAATGGATCCCGCCTGGAAAAAATAGAATACAAACGGGATTCGAATTGAGTTGGCACGGTAAACGTGCGCGGGGAAAGTCACAGTAACCGCCCGAAACCAAAATCTGCGAGATGGAAATTACTACTGCCTATCCCTGCCACACAAAGCCTATCTGCTGGATTTCTATAGGTTTTGATAGGGGTTGGTTTGTAATTTCACCCAAACATGACATAACCGCCTCTCACCCGGATTCATACACGATGGGCGCCAAAACACAGTGTGTCCTCGGCCGAAATTGACTCCCTCCCCGATTCATATTCATACACGGTGGGCGCCAAAAACAAACTCTCATGGGCAAATATTTGGTGTATGCGAGATTACCGTCCTATCCCAACCGACTAATATTGCTGTGATGTAGGAAATTTGAAACGGGGGCTAAGTTTGTAAATTTCCTCGCATTTGAGACAAGCGCGCCCTGAATACATGGTTCCCCCCTTCCTCTCTACCTCCCTTTTCCCCATTCATACTCCGTGGGCACCAAAACACCCTCGCCACCCCACCCTCCTCCGTCCGCCAGCCCATCCACCGCCGTCCTCCTCCACCATGCCGGAGCTGATACGCTGATGCCGCCGTCCATTACAAGAGATCGACCTCTCTCATCCACGGCTTCGGACCGGGATCCTTGCATCCCGTCCTCTCGCTTCATCCCCGCCGTCATCCACCTTGCCGGCGCTGCTCCTACGACCGTCTCGTCCACTGCGCCCCGCCGCCACCATCTACCCTCCAAGATATGCTTCCACGCTACCGACAGCCATCGCTACTGCAACACCGTCAAATTCTCAGCACATGCATACACGGCACCGCACCAGAGGCGGTACCCTTTTGTATCTGCTCAACTTATTTATCGCAACAAGAAAATAGATCGCCATTGCTTTACTCTGATTTCTTGTCTTGAATGCGAAGTTGCCTTTATCCGGTTTGCACCTTCAGATCCGCCATGGCATGCTCAACACTATACTCCCAATGCTTATGGTTTTCCCCCTTTATATTCCACACCAGTTAAATCACAGTAGACTAAATTTCAAAATTGGGTCAGTCGATTTTTCAAAGCTCGTCGGAGTTCGCCGGTGCGAATGAAGGGGCTCGGGTGGTTGTGGGGCCTCGCCGAACGAAGAAAACTCGATGCGGGTGGGGGTTGGGGTGGGGGTGGGGGTGGGGGTGGCGGAGAAACACAGTCGATGGGGGCCGGTGGTCCGGCCGACGGCCTGTGCGGTGTTCTGTATGGGAAGAATCAGAGACGAGGAAGAAGAAGGGTTAGGAGACGTAGGATCTTCATCCAATCGCCTGAAATGGTCGAGAGATAGCTGGGAGTTGCATTCTTAATGCGCTCTGGTTCATCATGTCTGGGCACTGCGCAACCAACATTTTATTATCCAAAATCTACTTGCTCTTCTTTACCATGTTCCTCTTCCGTTCTTCTTTAATATGTACTCTCTCCGTTCCTAAATACAATTCTTTGTATAGATTCCACCATGGACTACATATGGAGCAAAATGAGTGAATCTACACTCCAAAATGTATATGGATGCATATGTATGTGATCCATAGTGGAAATCTCTACCAAGACATATATTTTGGAACGGAGGGAGTATGATAGTAGTACAGTATGTTCCTTGTACTGAAGATGAGCAGGGACATTTGCAGTGTAGACGTCTATATGGTCAGTTGTGATGGACACTTTGAGCCTCTTTGATTCGTAGGATTTTGTAAATATAGGGATAGGATTTGTAGTGACCTGCCCACTTGAATCCTATAAGAATAGCAAGGAAATGCGGGGAGTTGTGTCACCTTTGAGAGTTACACTGATATTAACAGTGCCGCACCTTCAGTTGAAGAGAATTGGTATCCGAAGCCTTTCTAGCCGTACTGGCAGACTAGCACATGTATTCCAACAAGTTCCACTTTGCTGATTTTACTCTGATGCTTACGGTTTTCCTCGTTATATACACTATGATCTGTGTAGCTGCTTTGTGTCGCACTAGTAGCAGTCCACTCTTGAAGCTAAACATTGCAATGACTTACAAAATTGGCACCAAGGCATTGAGTGCCATTCTGGATACAATGAAATTCATATGCTCCCCACCTGTTGATTCATGTTCAGAATATGATCCTAATGACTATTCTAACCTCGAGGAGTCAAAGGCAGATGGCCTGCCCTGTTCACCCATCAAGGTGCCTGTTCTAATTTGGCAAGGTTTTATTGTTTGCGGGTATGTTGCATATATTGTCTTGCATTGCTTCTACTTTGTTGCACCGCCATCTGCTTAGTTTACTCATCATATATGTCGAGATGCCATGCCCATCCATTATCAATACATATTCCATCTGTCATCATACCATGTTTTTCCACTCAAATGTTGTTCTTGTGCATCAGACATCAAAAAGGAAGAGGGTGATTGCCGAACCTGAAGGAGCACCAGCAAAGTCCTTGAAAAACGTAGTGGTGCCGGAGAAATCAGACAACACCCCACTTATATTGGTTGTACAACCAGTGACAAAAAATGTAGGACCGACTCCAGCAGACTGTACCCATACTTCACTGGCCACACCACTAGCCCCACCACACAGGACCTGCACTCCAGCAAAAGGTATACCGATTTCATTTTCCATAGCACCAGTCGTACGACAGAAAAATCCCACTCCAGCAAAAAGTACAGCAAGTCCACCGGCCGAAGACCTATCCCAACTGCAGAGACGGCCAATTCCTGCAGATTGGAACCCCATTCCATTTATTCCCAGTTTAAAAGACAATGCTTTCAATGTTGTTAGGGACTACGTGCATATATTCCCATCATGGGAAGATTATAGTGAAGACAAACACCATTTTCGCATCTTCCTGTCCAACTTACGTGTAAGTGCTATTATTCATGGTTATTATTTTCCTGTTTTCTGCTGATTGAACACATCAATGATTTACATTATATTGTTGTAACTAGGCGAGGGTTAATCTGGATAGTCATGACGAGCAAAGCTTGCTTGTGCTTTTCAAGGAAGCATTGCAGCAGTATCGGTGTTACCTGAGGAAATCACACTTTGATGGCAAGTCTATAAACGAATTTCCGGTGAAGTCTCCTGTGCTAAATTTAGAATATATTGAATGGAAAAACCTTGTTATGCATTGGTCTCGTTCCCAGGATGAGGTATTGTCTATGAAATCACATGACAATTTGAACTTCTACTTTTCCGCATGTGCCTTACGGATCTTTTTTGCAGGAAATCTGCTCGAAGAAGAATTTCGGTTTCAAAAGAACGACAGGATATCGCAAATATGTTGCCCGCTGCTTTGCTCTTGTTAGTACCTGTTGTCCTGTATCACTGTACTTGCATACATGCCTGGTTCATTATGTGACAGCAGTATGCATGATAGCTTGCTTATCAATTGTTCGCTCCAAATTATCTTATTTGTATGAATGGTTACATTAGTGTAGAATATATCCAATGCCAATGATTTTTTTAGCTCTGCATTGTTCTTGTAAGTACATGTTGTCCTTTATCAGTGTACTTATAATGACAAGTAGTTGTTCATGTACCATCACTCTACAGCTTATTTTCCTTTGCCCTCCATTTTCTACACATCAGATCTATATTTGCTCTTACCATAAGGTTGGTACTGAAGAAGTTTAGCTGTGCATTGCTCTTGGCTGTACCTTTTGCCTGTATCGCTGCACTTACATTTATAGCTACTTGGTTATGTAGCATCACTCTTCATCTTATCTTAAATATTCTCCATTTTTTCGTATATTATCACATCTGTATTCACTCTTAACAAAATGTAGAATAAAGGCAATGCTTATGAAGAAGATTCTGTGGTAAACTTCTTGAATTGCCCCCCCCCCCATCAGCATGGCCAAGGCCTTTATAGCACCTATCTTCACCAATAATGTAAGTTTGTCCTTCTCAAGCCTTCAAACTTTGTTGTTTATATTTGGTTAGGCATGACTGCAACAGCTGTTTATTTTTGGTGTTTGCATCAAATTGCATGTTTAAAGTTTATTATGTAGTTCATAAACAAAAGTTTGTCCTTCTCAATTTAAGTTTTCAGTTGTAAAACCAAGTTCCTTCTTCATACCATGTAAATTAAACTATACAGAGCAAGTGATCTTCTTTTGCGCTGCATGTATGCTTCTGTTCTTCATCCGTAATCCAGTGGTGTGGTGAACCTACCCACTACAGCACAATGTCATATTCTGCAATGTCTTAACTATGAACAATGTCATATCATTCTACTATTATTTAAACCGTCTCTTTATTTGCCAATCTGAAATGGGATAAATTGACAACACATTAACCATTGATACTTATGAGTTCTTGATCTGTAATCCAGTGGTGTCGTGAAGCTGCCAACTCCTTCACAATGTCATTTTCTGCCATGTCTTGACCTGAACAATACCATAGTGTGTTAATGCAATTTTAAACTGTGTCACTTTATTCGTCAGTAAGAAATGTGATGAATTGTCAGCACTGATACTTTTATGTGCAAAACCTGTCATCTGTCTGCTTGTTTATCTTTCAGAGTGAGGAAGATATAAGTGTTGAACAAGCACAATCTCATCATCTTGCTCAGTTGCTTGCGCTACGGCTCCCCAGTAGCGCTAACCTTTCTTGAACTATATTGAAGTGTTGTCGGTTTTGTATATTATTTGGTCGGCGTGTTTATTTGCACTGGTGGCGATCTTTGATGCCCAGTGTATGTAATCTGTTGTCTGCTTGTGCTTTATTATCATAGTGGCGAACTTTGATGCCCAGTGGATGTAATATGCCGTAATTTCTTTATTGTATAGTCTAGGTTTTTTCTTATTCACGATGCTGCAGTTATTTTACTGTATATATATCCTGTCTTCGCACTAAACCGGCCAAACCGTAAATTACGATACATAATCAGGCCGTCATGCAATCACGATGTATGATCCGCATCATGGGCCCCGTCATCTTGGTCCATTAAAAGGCCAAAAGTAAACTAGCCCACTAGTAGATTCGGGCCTTTAATAGGCCGAGTAACCCCCGACCCTCTTTTCACAAGAAAACTCAATGGGCTTTTAGGAGGCTGAGAAGTAGTTAGGCTTAAAACGTGCCGAACAGCTCACGGGCCGGCAGCAGCCCGAAATGGACCCCGGCCCATGATTGTGCGAATCAAATCACGGGCTTTTAACAGGCCAAAATTGTTGGGGAACGTAATAATTTCAAAAAAATTCCTACGCACACGTAAGATCATGGTGATGCATAGCAGCGACAGGGGAGAGTGTTGTCTACGTACCCTCGTAGACCGAAGCGGAAGCATTGACGCAATGTAGAGGAAGTAGTCGTACGTCTTCCCGGTCCAACCGATCCAAGCACCGTTACTCCAGCACCTCCGAGTTCTTGACACACGTACAGCTCGATGACGCACCCCAAACTCCGATCCAGCAGAGGTACGGGGAGGAGTTCCGTCAGCACGACGGCGTGGTGACGATCTTGATGTTCAACTATCGCAGGGCTTTGCCTAAGCACCGCTACAATATGACCGAGGTGTAATATCATGGAGGGGGGCACCACACACGGCTAAGGAACGATCACGAAGATCAACTTGTGTGTCTATGGGGTGCCCCCCGCCCCCGTATATAAAGGAGGGAGGGAGGAGGGGCCCGACCTAAGGGGGAGGCGCGCCCTAGGGGGGGCAAACCTACTCCAAGTAGGTTTGGCCCCCCTTTCCTATTAGGAGTAGGAGAGGGAAGGAAGAAAGGGGAGGAAAGAAGGAAAGGGGGGCCGACCCCCCTCCCAATTCGGATTGGGCTTGGGGGGGCGCGCCCCCTCCTTTGCTCCTTCTTCCTCCCTTCCACTAAGGCCCAATAAGGCCCATATACTTACCGGGGGGTTCCGGTAACCTCCCGGAACTCCGGTATATTCCCAATCTCACCCGGAACCTTTCCGGTGTCCAAATATATCCGTCCAATATATCAATCTTTATGTCTCGACCATTTCGAGACTCCTCGTCATGTCCGTGATCACATCCGGGACTCCGAACAACCTTCGATACATCAAAATACATAAAATTATAATAAAACTGTCATCGAAACCTTAAGCGTGCGAACCCTACGGTTCGAGAACAATGTAGACATGACCGAGACACGTCTCCGGTCAATAACCAATAGCGGGACCTGGATGCCCATATTGGTTCCTACATATTCTACGAAGATCTTTATCGACCAAACCGCATAACAACATATGTTGTTCCCTTTGTCATCGGTATGTTACTTGCCCGAGATTCGATCGTCGGTATCCAATACCTAGTTCAATCTCGTTACCGGCAAGTCTCTTTACTCGTTACGTAATGCGTCATCCCGTAACCAACTCATTGGTCACATTGCTTGCAAGGCTTATAGTGATGTGCATTACCGAGAGGGCCCAGAGATACCTCTCCGACAATCGGAGTGACAAATCCTAATCTCGAAATACGCCAACTCAACAAGTACCTTTGGAGACACCTGTAGAGCACCTTTATAATCACCCAGTTACGTTGTGACGTTTGGTAGCACACAAAGTGTTCCTCCGGTAAATGGGAGTTGCATAATCTCATAGTCATAGGAACATGTATAAGTCATGAAGGAAGCAATAGCAACATATTAAACGATCGGGTGCTAAGCTAATGGAATGGGTTCAATCAGATCATTCAACTAATGATGTGATCTCATTAATCAAATAACAACTCCTTGTTCATGGTTAGGAAACATAACCATCTTTGATTAACAAGCTAGTCAAGTAGAGGCATACTAGTGACACTCTGTTTGTCTATATATTCACACATGTATTATGTTTCCGGTTAATACAATTCTAGCATGAATAATAAACATTTATCATGATATAAGGAAATAAATAATAACTTTATTATTGCCTCTAGGGCATATTTCCTTCAGTCTCCCACTTGCACTAGAGTCAATAATCTAGATGTTGGGGAACGTTGCAGAAAATTAAAAATTTTCCTACGGTTTCACCAAGATCCATCTATGAGTTCATCTAAGCAACGAGTCATGGGAGAGAGTTTGCATCTACATACCACTTGTAGATCGCGTGCGGAAGCTTGCAAGGTGATGATGGAGTCGTACTCGACGTGATTCAGATCACCGATGTCCAAGTGCTGAACGGACAGCACCTCCGCGTTCAACACACGTACGGGACGGGAGACGTCTCCTCCTTCTTGATCCAGCAAGGGGGAAGGAGAGGTTGATGATGATCCAGCAGCACGACGGCGTGGTGGTGGATGCAGCAGAACTCCAGCAGGGCTTCGCCAAGCGTCTACGGGAGGAGGAAGAGGTGTAGCAGGGGAGGGAGGCGCCAAGGCAATGGGTGTGGCTGCCCTCCCCCTGCCCTCCTTTATATAGGACCCCAGGGGGGCGCCGGCCCTGGGAGATCCAATCTCCCAAGGGGGCGGCGGCCAAGGGGGGAGGAGTGCCCCCCAAGGCATGTGGTGCGCCCCCCCACCCTAGGGTTTCAACCCTAGGCGCAGGGGGTGGGCCTAGGGGGGCGCACCAGCCCACTATGGGCTGGCTCCCCTCCCACGTCAGCCCATGGGGCCCTCTAGGATGGGTGGCCCCACCCGGTGGACCCCCGAGACCGTTCCGGTGGTCCCGGTACAATACCGGGTGACCCCGAAACTTTCCCGATGGCCGAAATACCACTTCCTATATATTATTCTTTACCTCCGGACCATTCCGAAACTCCTCGTGACGTCCGGGATCTCATCCGGGACTCCGAACAACATTCGGTATGCTGCATACTCATATTCATACAACCCTAGCGTCACCGAACCTTAAGTGTGTAGACCTTATGGGTTCGGGAGACACGCAGACATGACAGAGACGACTCTCGGGCAATAACCAACAGCGGGATCTGGATACCCATGTTGGCTCCCACATGCTCCTCGATGATTTCATCGGTTGAACCACGATGTCGAGGATTCGATCAAATCCCGTATACAATTCCCTTTGTCAATCGGTGCGTTACTTGCCCGAGACTCGATCGTCGGTATCCCAATACCTTGTTCAGTCTCGTTACCGGCAAGTCACTTTACTCGTACCGTAATGCATGATTCTGTGACCAACACTTTGGTCACCTTGAGCTCATTATGATGATGCATTACCGAGTGGGCCCAGAGATATCTCTCCGTCATACCGAGTGACAAATCCCAGTCTCGATCCGTGTCAACCCAACAGACACTTTCGGAGATACCTGTAATGCACCTTTATAATCACCCAGTTACGTTGTGACGCTTGATACACCCAAAGCATTCCTACGGTATCCGGGAGTTACACGATCTCATGGTCGAAGGAAGAGATACTTGACATTGGCAAAGCTCTAGCAAACGAACTACACGATCTTTGTGCTATGCTTAGGATTGGGTCTTGTCCATCACATCATTCTCCTAATGATGTGATCCCGTTATCAACGATATCCAATGTCCATAGCCAGGAAACCATGACTATCTGTTGATCACAACGAGCCAGTCAACTAGAGGCTCACTAGGGACATATTGTGGTCTATGTGTTCACACGTGTATTACGATTTCCGGATAATACAGTTATAGCATGAACGAAAGACAATTATCATGAACAATGAAATATAATAATACTTTTATTATTGCCTCTAGGGCATATTTCCAATAGTCTCCCACTTGCACTAGGGTCACCAATCTAGTTACATTGTGATGAATCGAACACCCATAGAGTTCTGGTGTTGATCATGTTTTGCTTGCGAGAGAGGTTTAGTCAATGGATCTGCGACATTCAGATCCGTGTGTACTTTGCAAATCTCTATGTCTCCATCTTGAACATTTTCACGGATGGAGTTGAAACGACGCTTGATGTGCCTGGTCTTCTTGTCAAACCTGGGCTCCTTGGCAAGGGCAATAGCTCCAATGTTGTCACAGAAGAGTTTGATCGGCCCCGACGCATTGGGTATGACTCCTAGGTCGGTGATGAACTCCTTCACCCAAATTGATTCATGCGCTGCCTCTGAGGCTGCCATGTACTCCGCTTCACACGTAGATCCCGCCACGACGCTCTGCTTGCAGCTGCACCAGCTTACTGCTCCACCATTCAACATATACACGTATCCGGTTTGTGACTTAGAGTCATCCAGATCTGAGTCGAAGCTAGCGTCGACGTAACCCTTTACGACGAGCTCTTCGTCTCCTCCATAAACGAGAAACATGTCCTTTGTCCTTTTCAGGTACTTCAGGATATTCTTGACCGCTGTCCAGTGTTCCTTGCCGGGATTACTTTGGTATCTTGCAACCAAACTTACGGCAAGGTTTACATCGGGTCTGGTACACAGCATGGCATACATAATAGATCCTATGGCTGAAGCATAGGGGATGACACTCATCTCTTCTTTATCTTTTGCCGTGGTCGGTGACTGAGCTGAGCTCAATCTCACACCTTGTAACATAGGCAAGAACCCCTTCTTGGACTGATCCATTTTGAACCTCTTCAAAATCTTATCAAGGTATGTGCTTTGTGAAAGACCTATGAGGCGTCTCGATCTATCTCTATAGATCTTGATGCCTAATATATAAGCAGCTTCTCCAAGGTCCTTCATTGAAAAACACTTATTCAAGTAGGCCTTAATGATGTCCAGAAGTTCTATATTATTTCCCATCAAGAGTATGTCATCTTCATATAATATGAGAAATGCTACAGAGCTCCCACTCACTTTCTTGTAAACGCAGGCTTCTCCATAAGTCTGCATAAACCCAAATGCTTTGATCATCTCATCAAAGCGAATGTTCCAACTCCGAGATGCTTGCACCAGCCCATAAATGGATCGCTAGAGCTTGCATACTTTGTTAGCGTTCTTAGGATCGACAAAACCTTCCGGCTGCATCATATACAGCTCTTCCTTAAGATGTCCGTTAAGGAATGCCGTTTTGACGTCCATCTGCCATATCTCATAATCATAGTATGCGGCAATTGCTAACATGATTCGGACGGACTTCAGCTTCGCTATGGGAGAGAATGTCTCGTCGTAGTTAATTCCTTGAACTTGTCGATAACCCTTAGCGACAAGTCGAGCCTTATAAATGGTAACATTTCCATCCGCGTCCGTCTTCTTCTTAAAAATCCATTTGTTTTCTATCGCTCGCCGATCATCGGGCTAGTCTGTCAAAGTCCATACTTTGTTTTCATACATGGATTCTATCTCGGATTTCATGGCTTCAAGCCATTTGTTGGAATCCGGGCCCGCCATCGCTTCTTCATAGTTCGAAGGTTCATTGTTGTCTAACAACATGATTTCCAGGACAGGGTTGCCGTACCACTCTGGTGCGGAACGTGTCCTTGTGGACCTACGAAGTTCAGTAGCAACTTGATCCGAAGTACCTTGATCATCATCATTGTTTTCCTCTTCAGTTGGTGTGGGCATCACAGGAACATTGAGCTGCACCACTTTCCCGTTCGAGAGGTAGTACTTCATCGAGTTCTACTTTCCTCCCACTTACTTCTTTCGAGAGAAACTCTTTTTCCAGAAAGCATCCGTTCTTGGCAACAAAGATCTTGCCCTCGGATCTTAAGTAGAAGGTATACCCGACAGTTTCCTTAGGGTATCCTATCAAGACGCATTTTTCCGACTTGGGTTCGAGCTTTTCAGGTTGAAGTTTCTTGACATAAGCATCGCATCCCCAAACTTTTAGAAACGACAGCTTAGGTTTCTTCCCAAACCATAATTCATACGTCAACGGATTTAGACGGTGCCCTATTTAAAGTGAATGTAGCTGTCTCTAGAGCGTATCCCCAAAATGATAGCGGTAAATCGGTAAGAGACATCATAGACCGCACCATATCCAATAGAGTGCGATTACGACGTTCGGACACACCGTTTCGCTGAGGTGTTCCAGGCGGCGTGACTTGTGAAACGATTCCACATTTCCTTAAGTGTGTGCCAGATTCGTGACTTAAATATTCTCCTCCATGATCTGATCGTAGGAACTTTATCTTTCGGTCACGTTGATTCTGTACCTCACTCTGAAATTCCTTGAACTTTTCAAAGGTCTCGGACTTGTGTTTCATTAAGTAGACATACCCATATCTACTTAAGTCATCAGCGAGAGTGAGAACATAACGATATCCTCCGCGAGCCTCAACGCTCATTGGACCGCACACATCGGTGTGTATGATTTCCAACAAGTTGGTTGCTCGCTCCATTGTTCCGGAGAACGGAGTCTTGGTCATTTTGCCCATGAGGCATGGTTCGCATGTGTCAAACGATTCATAATCAAGAGACTCTAAAAGTCCATCAGCATGGAGCTTCTTCATGCGCTTGACACCAATGTGACCAAGGCGGCAGTGCCACAAGTATGTGGGACTATCGTTATCAACTTTACATCTTTTGGCATCCACACTATGAACATGTGTAATATTACGCTCGAGATTCATTAAGAATAAACCATTGACCATCGGAGCATGACCATAAAACATATCTCTCATATAAATCGAACAACCATTATTCTCGGACTTAAATGAGTAGCCATCTCGTATTAAACGAGATCCAGATACAATGTTCATGCTCAAACTTGGCACTAAATAACAATTATTAAGGTTCAAAACTAATCCCGTAGGTAAATGTAGAGGCAGCGTGCCGACGGCGATCACATCGACTCTGGAACCATTCCCGACGCGCATCGTCACCTCATCCTTTGCCAGTCTCCGTTTATTCCGCAGCTCCTGCTGTGAGTTACAAATATGAGCAACGGCACCGGTATCAAATACCCAGGAGTTACTACGAGTACTGGTAAGGTACACATCAATTACATGTATATCAAATATACCTTTGGTGTTGCCGGCCTTCTTATCCGCTAAGTATTTGGGGCAGTTCCGCTTCCAGTGACCCTTCCCCTTGCAATAAAAGCACTCAGTCTCAGGCTTGAGTCCATTCTTTGACTTCTTCCCGGCAACTGGCTTACCGGGCGCGGCAACTTCCTTGCCGTCCTTCTTGAAGTTCTTTTTGCCCTTGCCCTTCTTGAACTTAGTGGTCTTATTGACCATCAACACTTGATGTTCTTTCTTGATTTCAGTCTCTGCTGACTTCAGCATCAAGAACACTTCAGGAATGGTCTTCACCATCCCCTGCATGTTGTAGTTCATCACAAAGCTCTTGTAGCTTGGTGGGAGCGACTGGAGGATTCTGTCAATGACCGCCTCATCTGGGAGGTTAATGTTCAGCTGGGTCATACGGTTGTGCAACCCAGACATCTTCAGGATGTGCTCACTGACAGAACTGTTTTCCTCCATCTTACAACTGTAGAACTTGTCGGAGACATCATATCTCTCGACCCGGGCATGAGCTTGGAAAACTAGTTTCAGCTCTTCGAACATCTCATATGCTCCGTGATGCTCAAAACGCTTTTGGAGCCCCGGTTCTAAGCTGTAAAGCATGCCGCACTGAACGAGGGAGTAATCATCAGCACGAGTTTGCCAAGCATTCATAATGTCTTGGTTCTCTGGGACGGGAGCGTCACCTAGCGGTCCTTCTAGGACATATTGCTTCCTGGCAGCTATGAGGATGATCCTCAGGTTCCGGACCCAGTCCGTATAGTTGCTGCCATCATCTTTCAGCTTGGTTTTCTCTAGGAACGCGTTGAAGTTCATGTTGACATTAGCGTTGGCCATTTGATCTACAAGACATATTTGCAAAGGTTTTAGACTAAGTTCATGATAATAAAGTTCTAATCAAATTATGAACTCCCACTCAGATTAGACATCCCTCTAGTCATCTAAGTGTTACACGATCCGAGTCGACTAGCCCGTGTCCGATCATCACGTGAGACGGACTAGTCATCGTCGGTGAACATCTTCATGTTGATCGTATGTTCCATACGACTCGTGATCGACCTTTCGGTCTCCGTGTTCCGAGGCCATGTCTGTACATGCTAGGCTCGTCAAGTTAACCCTAAGTGTTTTCGCTGTGTAAAACTGTCTTACACCCGTTGTATGTGAACGTAAGAATCCATCACACCCGATCATCACGTGGTGCTTAGAAGCGACGAACTGTAGCAACGGTGCACAGTTAGGGGAGAACACTTCTTGAAATTTTTTGTAAGGGATCATCTTATTTACTACCGTCGTCCTAAGTAAACAATATGCATAAACATAATAAACATCACATGCAATTATATAGTTGTGACATGATATGGCCAATATCATATAGCTCCATTGATCTCCATCTTCGGGGCTCCATGATCATCTTGTCACCGGCTTGACACCATGATCTCCATCATCATGATCTCCATCATCGTGTATTCATGAAGTTGTCACGCCAACGACTACTTCTACTTCTATGGCTAACGCGTTTAGCAATAAAGTAAAGTAGTTTACATGGCGTTCTTCAATGACACGCAGGTCATACAAAAAATAAAGACAACTCCTATGGCTCCTGCCGGTTGTCCTACTCATCGACATGCAAGTCGTGAATCCTATTACAAGAACATGATCTCATACATCACAATTCATCATTCATCACAACTTCTGGCCATATCACATCACATGATCAATCGCTGCAAAAACAAGTTGGACGTCCTCTAATTGTTGTTGCATCTTTTACGTGGCTGCGATTGGGTTCTAGCAAGAACGTTTTCTTACCTACGAATAACCACAACGTGATTTTATCAACTTCTATTTACCCTTCATAAGGGCCCTTTTCATCGAATCCGCTCTAACTAAAGTGGGAGAGACAGACACCCGCCAGCCACCTTATGCAACTAGTGCATGTCAATCGGTGGAACCGGTCTCACGTAAGCGTACGTGTAAGGTTGGTCCGGGCCGCTTCATCCCACAATACCACTGAAGCAAGAAAAGACTAGTAGAGGCAAGCAAGTTGACAAGATCCACGCCCACAACAAAATTGTGTTCTACTCGTGCATTAGAGAACTACGCATAGACCTGGCTCATGATGCCACTGTTGGGGAACGTTGCAGAAAATTAAAAATTTTCCTACAGTTTCACCAAGATCCATCTATGAGTTCATCTAAGCAACGAGTCATGGGAGAGAGTTTGCATCTACATACCACTTGTAGATCGCGTGCGAAAGCTTGCAAGGTGATGATGGAGTCGTACTCGACGTGATTCAGATCACCGATGTCCAAGTGCTGAACGGACAGCACCTCCGCGTTCAACACACGTACGGGACGGGAGACGTCTCCTCCTTCTTGATCCAGCAAGGGGGAAGGAGAGGTTGATGATGATCCAGCAGCACGACGGCGTGGTGGTGGATGCAGCAGAACTCCAGCAGGGCTTCGCCAAGCGTCTACGGGAGGAGGAAGAGGTGTAGCAGGGGCGGGAGGCGCCAAGGCAATGGGTGTGGCTGCCCTCCCCCTGCCCTCCTTTATATAGGACCCCAGGGGGGCGCCGGCCCTGGGAGATCCAATCTCCCAAGGGGGCGGCGGCCAAGGGGGGAGGAGTGCCCCCAAGGCATGTGGTGCGCCCCCCCACCCTAGGGTTTCAACCCTAGGCGCAGGGGGTGGGCCTAGGGGGGCGCACCAGCCCACTATGGGCTGGCTCCCCTCCCACGTCAGCCCATGGGGCCCTCCGGGATGGGTGGCCCCACCCGGTGGACCCCTGAGACCCTTCCGGTGGTCCCGGTACAATACCGGGTGACCCCGAAACTTTCCTGATGGCCGAAATACCACTTCCTATATATTCTTCTTTACCTCCGGACCATTCCGAAACTCCTCGTGACGTCCGGGATCTCATCCGGGACTCCGAACAACATTCGGTATGCTGTATACTCATATTCATACAACCCTAGCGTCACCGAACCTTAAGTGTGTAGACCCTACGGGTTCGGGAGACACGCAGACATGACAGAGACGACTCTCGGGCAATAACCAACAGCGGGATCTGGATACCCATGTTGGCTCCCACATGCTCCTCGATGATTTCATCAGTTGAACCACGATGTCGAGGATTCGATCAAATCCCGTATACAATTCCCTTTGTCAATCGGTATGTTACTTGCCCGAGACTCGATCGTCGGTATCCCAATACCTTGTTCAGTCTCGTTACCGGCAAGTCACTTTACTCGTACCGTAATGCATGATTCCATGGCCAACACTTTGGTCACCTTGAGCTCATTATGATGATGCATTACCGAGTGGGCCCAGAGATACCTCTTCGTCATACGGAGTGACAAATCCCAGTCTCGATCCGTGTCAACCCAACAGACACTTTTGGAGATACCTGTAATGCACCTTTATAGTCACCCAGTTAAGTTGTGACGCTTGATACACCCAAAGCACTCCTACGGTATCCGGGAGTTACACGATCTCATGGTCGAAGGAAGAGATACTTGACATTGGCAAAGCTCTAGCAAACGAACTACACGATCTTTGTGCTATGCTTAGGATTGGGTCTTGTCCATCACATCATTCTCCTAATGATGTGATCCCGTTATCAACGACATCCAATGTCCATAGCCAGGAAACCATGACTATCTGTTGATCACAACGACCCAGTCAACTAGAGGCTCACTAGGGACATATTGTGGTCTATGTGTTCACACGTGTATTATGATTTCCGGATAATACAGTTATAGCATGAACGAAAGACAATTATCATGAACAATGAAATATAATAATACTTTTATTATTGCCTCTAGGGCATATTTCCAACACTAGATTACATAGTAATGATTCTAACACCCATGGAGTCTTGGTGTTGATCATGTTTTGCTCGTGGAAGAGGCTTAGTCAACGGGTCTGCAACATTCAGATCCGTATGTATCTTGCAAATCTCTATGTCTCCCACCTGGACTAGATCCCGGATGGAATTGAAGCATCTCTTGATGTGCTTGGTTCTCTTGTGAAATATGGATTCCTTCGCCAAGGCAATCGCTCCAGTATTGTCACAAAAGATTTTCATTGGACCCAATGCACTAGGTATGACACCTAGATCGGATATGAACTCCTTCATCCAGATTCCTTCATTGGCTGCTTCCGAAGCAGCTATGTATTCCGCTTCACACGTAGATCCTGCCACGATGCTTTGCTTTGAACTGCACCAACTGACAGCTCCACCGTTTAATGTAAACACGTATCCGGTTTGTGATTTAGAATCATCCGGATCAGTGTCAAAGCTTGCATCAACGTAACCATTTACGATGAGCTCTTTGTCACCTCCATATACGAGAAACATATCCTTAGTCCTTTTCAGGTACTTTAGGATGTTCTTGACCGCTGTGCAGTGATCCACTCCTGGATTACTTTGGTACCTCCCTGCTAAACTTATAGCAAGGCACACATCAGGTCTGGTACACAGCATTGCATACATGATAGAGCGTATGGCTGAAGCATAGGGAACATTTTTCATTTTCTCTCTATCTTCTGCAGTGGTCGGGCTTTGAGTCTTACTCAACTTCACACCTTGCAATACAGGCAAGAACCCTTTCTTTGCTTGATCCATTTTGAACTTCTTCAAAACTTTGTCAAGGTATGTGCTTTGTGAAAGTCCAATTAAGCGTTTTGATCTATCTCTATAGATCTTAATGCCCAATATGTAAGCAGCTTCACCGAGGTCTTTCATTAAAAAACTTTTGTTCAAGTATCCCTTTATGCTATCCAGAAATTTTATATCATTTCCAATCAATAATATGTCATCCACATATAATATTAGAAATGCTACAGAACTCCCACTCACTTTCTTGTAAATACAGGCTTCTCCAAAAGTCTGTATAAACCCAAATGCTTTGATCACACTATCAAAACGTTTATTCCAACTCCGAGAGGCTTGCACCAGTCCATAGATGGATCGCTGGAGCTTGCACACTTTGTTAGCTCCCTTTGGATTGATAAAACCTTCTGGTTGCATCATATACAACTCTTCCTCCAGAAATCCATTCAGGAATGCAGTTTTTACATCCATTTGCCAAATTTCATAATCATAAAATGCGGCAATTGCTAACATGATTCAGACAGACTTAAGCATCGCTACGGGTGAGAAGGTCTCATCGTAGTCAACCCCTTGAACTTGTCGAAAACCTTTTGCAACAAGTCGAGCTTTGTAGACAGTAACATTACCGTCAGCGTCAGTCTTCTTCTTGAAGATCCATTTATTCTCAATTGCTTGCCGACCATCAGGCAAGTCAACCAAAGTCCATACTTTGTTCTCATACATGGATCCCATCTCAGATTTCATGGCCTCAAGCCATTTTGCGGAATCTGGGCTCACCATCGCTTCTTCATAGTTCGTAGGTTCATCATGATCTAGTAGCATGACTTCCAGAATAGGATTACCGTACCACTCTGGTGCGGATCTTACTCTGTTTGACCTACGAGGTTCTGTAGTAACTTGATCTGAAGTTCTATGATCATCATCATCAACTTCCTCACTAGTTGGTTTTGACGTCACATAAACCGGTTCCTGTGATGTATTATTTTCCAACAAGGGAGTAGGTACAGTTACCTCATCAAGTTCTACTTTCCTCCCACTCACTTCTTTCGAGAGAAACTCCTTCTCTAGAAAGGATCCATTCTTAGCAACGAATGTCTTGCCTTCGGATCTGTGATAGAAGGTGTACCCAACTGTCTCCTTTGGGTATCCTATGAAGACACATTTCTCCGATTTGGGTTCGAGCTTATCAGGTTGAAGCTTTTTCACATAAGCATCGCAGCCCCAAACTTTAAGAAAAGACAACTTTGGTTTCTTGCCAAACCATAGTTCATAAGGTGTCGTCTCAACGGATTTTGATGGTGCCCTATTTAATGTGAATGTGGCTGTCTCTAAAGCATAACCCCAAAACAATAGCGGTAAATCTGCAAGAGACATCATAGATCGCACCATATCAAGTAAAGTACGATTACGACGTTCGGACACACCATTACGCTGTGGTGTTCCGGGTGGCGTGAGTTGCGAAACTATTCCACATTGTTTTAAGTGTAGACCAAACTCGTATGTCACACCCTAGCTAGTCATGCATCAGAGTGTGTGCATCATGTTTAAAATTCCATTTAAATTGAAATGGGGATTTGTGAAACCCTCAGAATCATTTCTGAAAAATGACCCAAATAAAAATTTCTCCAAAAGGGTCCAAGAAAATGCTCATGTTGCTCTCTGAAAATATTGGACAGAGATAAAAATCAAACCAATATTTTTAAGAGCTCATAGGTATTTATTTTGGGCATTTGGAATTAATGCATAAATATTTGCATTGGAAATATATTAGTTATATATATATTAATATATGTCCAAATATTATGCCATTTATAAAGGAGCTCTGGAATAATATATCTAGCTCCTGCAAAAATTGGCATAAGGTTATAAAATGATTTAATATTTTATTTAAATCAAAACAAATGTCAGAAATTAGAAAACAGAAATAAATAAAAGGGAGAACCTTACCTGGGCTCCTCCCTGTGCAGCCCAGCCAGCTGGCCGGCCCAGCCAGCAGGCGGCCCAGCCCGCCTCCCTCCTCTGTCGTCTTCGTCCTCGACAGAGGGAGGGGAGTGTGGCCGGCGCGCGCGCGCGCCACCGCGCCACGCCACCTGCTCGCCTGCCTGCCTGCCCTCCCCTCCTCGTCTCGATGCCCCGGACGACGCCACGCCCTCCCCTGCTCTCTCGCACTCTCCCTCGGTTCTTCCCTCCTCTCCCTCGCTCTCTCTCTCTCACACGGCCGAACACCACCATCGCCGCCGTTCGCCATAGCAGCCGTCACCGGACACCCCTCGCCCCTCCGTTGAGCTCAGGAGCTCCGCCTCGACCCCCTCTTCCTCCCCACCAAGTCAAGCCCCTCCGGAAGCCCTGCATCGCCGCCCACGTCGCCGTTCCCCTCCTCGGCCACCGGAGATCGTCGCCATCGAATCGGGAGCTACCGGACGTCCCCGAGCCCGCTAACCATCCCTGCAGCTCCGCGGTGAGCCACTGACCCGATTCCCCCTTGCCCCGTCGTCCCTAGCATCCCGTAGCTGCCGCCCCCTTGAGCTCCGAAGCTCGCCGCCGCCGTGCCTCGTTGCCGTCGTGGCCACAGTCATCGTAGCGCCCAACCGAGCACACCCACGTCCTCACCGCACCGCGTAGAAGCCGTAGGTGCCAACCCCGCATCTCCGCAGCCGTTGTAGCCTCGACCCCGAGCTCAACCGAGCTCCGGCAGCCGCCACGGTCGTCGCCGTCGTCGGTACCGGCCACCACAGGCACGGCCACCACCACCGTTCGACGCGCGAGAGCAAGGGCTCTCCAACGAGCCCAAGCACGGCCTCGCCCGTGCCCTGTAGCGCGTTTCCGCATCGCGCCGCCGTCTCGGGCCCCGCCGGCGTCATGTCGCCGGTGGGTTTGACCTGTCTGACCTGGGGTTTGACCCCCCCAAGGTCACTGACGCGTGGGCCCCGTCGGCCAGGTGGTCAGATTAGTGCTAATCACCGCTTAATTAACCCCCCTGACACTGACAGTGGGCCCCAGCGCCACTAACCCCTAATTAGGATTAAATTAACCCTGTTAAACCCCCCTGTCACTGACATGTGGACCCCACACGTCAGGTTTGACCCCAGCCAGCCGCAGTTGACCACTGACGTCATGCTGACGTCATGCTGGCGCAATATATATATTTCTGGATTTAATTTAAATCAGGAAATTCCAGAATATTATTTAAACTTCAAAAATTCATAACTTTTATTCTGTAACTCCAAATTAGACAAATTATATATGAAAAATGATCAGAAAAATCCAATCTATCCATCTGTACTATTTTCATGCATGATCAAACAAGTTAAATTGATGTTTTAAGCAGAATAAGGAAAAGCACTTTAAAAGGCCATGTTTGAGTTTGAAATTTGAATCTTTGATTCAAATTTGTTCAAACCCTTCTGGTTTTAGTTGCATTAGCCCAACACACTCATATTGCCATGTTTCATGCATGCATCATATTGTTGCACATTGTTTGGTGATGGTTGTGTATCGGTGTCCTTTACGACAGGTTCTGCCTCCGAGGAGTACCGTGATTACCCTAACGAAGAACCGTATCAGTGCATCGAACCATCAGGCAAGCAACCAACCATTTGATCATATTGATACAATCCCATGTTCTCGCTCCTGCTCTCTTTTACTGCATTAAGACAACGCGTTTCAAACTGCTGTGTGCTACGGTAGTTGAACCCATTTCCTCTGCATGACCTGTCATTGCCACAGTAACTAGATGAAACCCACTAGCATGTGTAGGAGTTGATTGAGCCATATGTATGTGTTGTTCCTACCTTGCTATGCCTGCTATGCTTAGAGTCGTGTCAGGTCTGATTCATCTGGGTGATGGGCTAGAGTGAAATGATTATGTCGGTAATGAGAGTGGTGTGGTGAACACGATTTGGTAAAGGTATCGATGAGAGGCCATGTAGGAGTACATGGTGGGTTGTTTCATTGAAGCCGACCTTAAGCACTGAGATCTGTATGTGTGATTTAAGATACAGCTACTACCATGCATTGGGCCCTGAAATATGACCCCGCTCGACTTCTTATTCACCCTAGCTCTCTGTCCAGGAGTTGCAAGTAGTTTCTGGTGTTTGTAGCCTACTGGAGGCCGTGGACAGCGCTGACCGTAGGGGTGGGCTGTGATGCGGTAGGTACGTGGCACGGTGTACCGAATACCCGTTAGGTATCTCGGGAACCCTGTTCACATCGTTCGGGGCCGTATAGGAAACCTCGGCCGGACTCCCTGCGGATGGAACCTGGATAGGCGATAAACCTGGACTAGAGGCTTAAGTGTTTAGGTAGGTCGTGGTCTACACCCACGTCGGCTTTCGCTTGAAGTCTGCCGAGCACATGTCGTGTGCAGACGCTAAGTGGTGGAAACATGTATGAAGAAGTACACCCCTGCAGGGTTAACATGATCTATTCGAATAGCCGCATCCGCGGTAAAGGACTACTTGGTTGCCTATACAGTTCATAGACAAGTAAATGGAAACTGCTAAAAGCCTCAAGATAAGTGTGAGTGCCGAGGATGGCTCTTCCGTAGGAAGACGGAGGCGGATCCTCGGTAGTGTATTGAAGTGGTGGGTAGTGGACTCGTGTGCGCAAAACCATTTCAAGTTGGAGTATCGTAGGATAGTCTAGCCAAGAGTCAAAGCTGGCTTGCTGCAATAACTCCACCAACCCTTCTTGATAATATGCATGTATGTAGGATCTGATGTAAGTCTTGCTGAGTACCTTTGTACTCATGTTGCTATAATCTACATTTTTACAGAAGACGCTGCAACCCCTTCTGATGGGTTCTATGTAGACATTGACATCAACGAGTAGGCTAAAGACCCAGGTGGTGACCCTGAGCTTGTGAAGGACCACGTAGTATAGCTAGGCTTTCCAAGCCTCTTTTGTTTTACTAGTTGTCTGTACTTAGACAAGTTACTTCCGCTGCTGGTTTGTATGACTGTATGACTTGTATGTTGGGTCGTGAGACCCGTACCTTTGTGTATGTTATGTATGGCTCCCTGAGCCTTAAATAAAGTACTTGTGTCGTAGAGTCATGTTGTGATGCTTCGTTGTATTTGCACATATCGAGCATATTGTGTGTATGATTGAAATGCTTGGTATGTGTGGGATCTGACTATCTAGTTGTTTATCTTTAGTAGCCTCTCTTACCGGGAAATGTCTCCTAGTGTTACCGCTGAGCCATGGTAGCTTGCTACTGCTCTGGGACACTTAGGCTGGCCGGCATGTGTCCTTCTTCGTTCCTGTGTCTGTCCCTTCGGGGAAATGTCACGCTTTGAGTACCGGAGTCCTGTTAGCCCGCTACAGCCCGGTTTACCGGAGTCCTGCTAGCCCAGTGCTACAGCCCGGACCCACTTGCTGATGACCGACACGTTCGAAGCTGGGTCATGGATGCCTGTCCCTGTAAGTCTGTGCCACTTTGGGTTTACGACTAGTCATGTCAGCCCGGGCACCTTATCATATGGATGCTAGCGACACTATCATATACGTGAGCCAAAAGGCGCAAACGGTCCCGGGCAAAGGTAAGGCGACACCCGTGGGGATACCGTGCGTGAGGCCGCAAAGTGATATGAGGTGTTACCGGCTAGATCGATGTGACATCGAGTCGGGGTCCTGACAGCGTTGGCATCAGAGCCGGACTGCCTGTAGGTTCTCCAAGCCAAACTGGTCGATGTTGAGTCTAGAAATTCTTTAGTTATATGTAGGGGAATTGTTTGTGGGTTGGAACGTAAGGCTCTTTTTACTCCTTTATCTTATGACATTCTGATCTGAGTCAGTCCATTCTTCCACCGGGGGTTAAGGAATTAGGATCTATTCCCTCTATCAGGATCACGTGTTACTAATCAGTAGTACCTTATAGGTATGATGGATACAAGCCTAGTTCAGTTCTTCTACCATATAATGTTGCTGGGATGGTCTCAGAACTTTGATATGATGATGTTGAGTGTGTATGTAATCCTTTGTCAAATGTCTCAAAATCCTTCTTGAGCATTTACAGCTGTTATGTTGCCGAAATTTTGCTAGAAATTCTAATGCCTTGCATTATGATTGTGCTTTCAGATGGCCACTCGCGACCTCAATCAAGTGGTTCGCCTGACTCGATGCCTAGATGTACCCGGCCATACTGCCAAGTTGGTCAGGGTAATGACTGAGGCTGGATACCGCTGGTATCCTGAGTACACGGTCGAAGAGCAATTTCGGGACTTCAATCAAAGCCAGTATCTCTGCACTGTCCGGATATTTCCATCTTATCCTGGATCCACCGAGCCCCTTCACTGCTCCTATGGACTCGGGGTTACTATTGAGATGGCTGTGCAGGACGCCGCCTACTCTATGATGACCATTATGCGAGTCAGATCTGGTCTATTTCGGGACTCTGATTTCCGGTATATGCCAGGATCACTTCCGGGAGCACAAGGGTATCTCCAGGCTATCTATGCTGACCCCACTCAGGAGGATTCACGGACTCGCACCACTGCTGAGATGCTCGAGGATAAGGACCGTGAAAATCGGGCCTTGAGGTTAGAGCTCTTCAATACCCGTGCTGACCACTGGGCTACTTTGACTCGGTTTGCACCGGCGGTGCAAGCTGGATATTCAGATATGCGTGATCTCTATCTTGTGAGATCTGCTCTGCCAGACGTGATGGGTTGGCGTGATGTAGGAGGCATCACCCCACCTCGCGGTCCCCGCAGGCCACCGTCTGTTGGTCCAAGACCTCATCCTAGCCCCTATGGTCCACAAGCTCCGCGAGATCGTCTGTTTCCGGATGATCATGTTGAGCTTCCAGGCTATGCAGGTGACTTCTACGAGGACTACTACGGATCGGTCTGAGTTAGTGGTAGTATCGCTAGTTTGCTCTAGCTGTGTCGTCTATCGTCCCGCGTGATCGTGGGATATGACCTAGTTTGTACTCTTTCCGGAGGTGTAGAAAAATAATGTATAGGAGCTTGGGATGCCTCCGATGAGATGTAATCCTCTTTTCACCGTAATAGTACTTTGTTTGGTCTTGTACTAAACCCTGTATGGTGTGTATGACGATGGAATAAAAGAAGCAGTTTCTGTATCTACCATGTCATACGGATGATCATCTTGCATTCCGAGTTATTCCTTACATTCTGTATCCTATGTTGGAATTTATCATCCTGACTAAATCATTGTCTTGTTTACCTAGGATGGTCAACACGCGCGCTAACCCTGCTCCTCAAGAGCAGGCCAAAGGCAGTGAAGTCAGGGATGTAAATCTGCCTCATCCTCCTTCACTAGCCGAGGTTATGATGGAAGCTGAGAGAAACAAGCGGGAGACCAACCGTTTGTTGGAGCGTATTGAACAGAACACGGCACACCATCAGAGGACTAACGTGGTGTCACTCAGTGATTTTATCAAATTGCATCCACCCACGTTCCACCACTCCGTCGAGCCTCTCAACGCTGATGACTGGCTTCGTAGTATCTCTCACAAACTGCGTTCCGCGCTGGTAGCGGAGGCTGACAAGGTCACCTTTGCTGCATATCATCTTGAAGGCCCCGCCAGTCTATGGTGGGAGAATTATGGAGCTATGCGCCCAGCGGGCCATGTCACTACTTGGGCTGAGTTCAGCGAGGCTTTCCGTGAACATCACATTCCGGAGGGTCTCATGGACCGTAAACGTGAGGAATTTTGCAGTTTCACCCAAGGCCGACTTTCTGTGGATGTTTACAGCAGGGAGTTTGGTAACCTCACACGATATGCAACTGAGGAAGTGTCTACTGACGCCAAGAAGCAATCAAGGTTCCGTAAGGGACTTAGTCCTGAGCTTCGCCGTGACCTCCGTCTGCATGAGTGCACATCTTTTCAGAAACTTGTCAACAAGGCCATCAGTGCTGAAACTGGTCAGACTGACTATGACGCAACACGCAAGCATGGCCGTGACATGGGTTCCTCATCCGGTGCTGGTCCTCAGAAGCGCCGCGTGTGGGTACCCAACACTGCCCTGCCACCCAGGTTCACACCGAGGCCATCTTTCCAGGCGCCTCGCCCTGTTCAACAGTCTGCACCGGCCAAGCCCTATGGGGGTCCAACCAACAATGCTCCTCCACGTACCAGTTCCGTGACTTGTTTCAAGTGTGGGGAATCTGGCCACTATATGCGTGAGTGTCCCCAGACCAACCCCAACCAGTCTGCTAAAGCTGTTGTCCGTGGCAAGCCGACAGGGAAAGTGTTCCATGCCAAACCGGCCACCGCTTCACGTGGCCATGTCAACTGTATCTCTGCCGAAGAAGCTCAAGAGGATCCCAACGTCGTTCTCGGTACGCTTCTTGTTAATTGCCACCCGGCATCTGTTCTTTTCGATACAGGAGCCTCTCATTCTTTTATATCTGAAAACTATGCTCGTTTGCATAACGTCGCATTCGGTGATATGCCAACCTCTATGGTAATTCAAACTCCGGGATCCAAATGGCAAACTTCTAGAGTAAGCCATGGAAATGAAATCCAAGTCGACAGACTTGTTTTCCTCGCGTCTTTGATAGCCCTTAAATCTTCAGATATTAATATCATTTTGGGTATGGACTGGATGTCGGCTCATCATGCCAAAATTGATTGTTTCTCTAGGACTGTTCAACTCACTCACCCTTCGGGCAAGATAGTCAATGTCTTGACCCGATTAGCCAAGCGACAATTATATTCTCTTAACGCCAGCCCTTTGCCAGACCTTGAGGACATTCCGATAGTCCGTGACTTCCCGGATGTCTTCCCAGAGGAATTGCCAGGTGTTCCACCTGATAGGGATGTTGAGTTCGTAATAGACCTCATCCCAGGAACCGTTCCGATTGCTAGAAGACCTTATAAGATGGCACCCCTAGAACTAGCCGAGCTTAAGAAACAACTCGATGAGTCCTTGAAAAAGGGTTTCATCCGACCTAGCTCATCTCCGTGGGCTTGCCCCGTCCTATTCGTCAAGAAGAACGATGGTACGGACCGGATGGTTGTAGATTACCGACCTGTCAATTTGGTCACAATCAAGAACAAATATCCGCTCCCCAGGATCAACGACCTTTATGATCAGCTCGCTGGATCCTCAGTCTTCTCCAAGATGGATTTGAGGTTGGGCTACCATCAAATCAAAATCAGAAACGAGGACATTCCTAAAACGGCCTTTGTTACTCGTTATGGCCAATACGAGTACACCGTCATGTCCTTCGGTTTAACCAACGCTCCAGCCACCTTTTCTCGGTTAATGAACTCAATCTTCATGGAGTATTTGGATAAATTCGTCGTAGTTCATCTCGATGATATACTCATCTACTCCAAGAACGAGGAAGAACATGCCGAACATTTAAGGCTAGTGTTGAAGAAACTTCGAGAGCATCGCCTTTATGCCAAATTTTCTAAATGTGAATTCTGGTTGTCAGAAGTGACCTATCTGGATCATGTAATATCTGGTAAAGGTATTGCTGTTAACCCTGAGCGAGTTCAAGCCGTCCTTAATTGGACTCCACCTGAATCGGTCAAGCAAGTTCGGAGTTTTCTAGGCTTAGCGAGCTATTGTCGTCGCTTTGTCGAGAATTTCTCCAAGGTTGCTAAACCTCTAACCGAACTCCTCAAGAAAGATAAGAAGTTCGAGTGGACTCCACAATGAGAGCACAGTTTTCAGGAACTGAAAAGACGCCTGACTTCTGCTCCCGTACTGGTGCCGCCAGACTTCTCCAAGGACTTTGTTATCTACTGCGACGCCTCGCGACAAGGACTAGGTTGCATTCTCATGCAAGATCGACATGTAATTGCCTACGCTTCACGGCAATTGCACCCACATGAGGAGAATTATCCTACTCATGATCTACAGCTTGCAGCCGTAGTCTATGCACTTAAGACCTGGCAACATTACCTCCTCGGTAATCGTTGTGAAATATTCACTGATCACCAAAGTCTGAAGTACATTTTCACCCAACCGGATCTGAATCTCAGGCAAAGACGTTGGGTTGAATTGATCACAGACTTCGACTTAGGAATAACCTACACCCCAGGGAAAGCCAACGTCATGGCTGATGTGCTAAGTCGTAAATCTTATTGTAACAACCTGATGTTACAACAAAGTCAACCGCTTCTCCATGAGGAATTTCGGAAGCTTAACCTTCACATTGTACCTCAAGGTTTTCTTTCCACCTTGGTAGCAAAACCTACTCTTACGGATCAAATCATCGCTGCCCAAAAGCGAGATAAGGGAATATCTAAAATCAAAGAGAACATTGCTAGCGGCGGTGCTAGTTGTTTCTCCACAAATGATCATGGTGTTGTGTACTTTGAGAACCGTCTAGTGGTTCCCAAGAACCAGCATCTACGGCAGTTGATCCTTAAGGAGGCTCATGAATCTCCTCTCACCATTCATCCCGGTAGTACTAAGATGTATCAGGACCTACGCCAGAGGTTCTGGTGGACTAGGATGAAGAGAGAAATTGCTCAGTATATTGCTAATTGCGACGTCTGTCGTCGTGTAAAAGCAGAACATCAACGGCCTGCTGGCACCCTTCAACCCTTAGCTATTCCTGAATGGAAATGGGATAAAATTAGTATGGATTTCATTATCGGTTTTCCCAGGACCAAGAGAGGGAATAATGCTATTTTCGTCGTGGTCGATCGTCTTTCCAAAGTAGCCCATTTCTTACCTGTTCGTGAGAGTATAACCGCTAGTCAGCTGGCAGACTTATACATCTCCCGAATAGTGTCCCTCCATGGCGTTCCTTTGGAAATCAACTCGGATCGAGGAAGTCTTTTCACCTCTCGATTTTGGGAAAGCTTCCAAAATGCTATGGGAACCCGTCTCTCCTTTAGCACCGCCTTCCACCCTCAGTTGAGTGGTCAAGTGGAACGCGTCAACCAGATCCTAGAAGACATGCTTCGAGCCTCTGTTATCTCTTTCGGAATGGACTGGGAGAAGTGCCTTCCATTTGCCGAATTCGCTTACAACAACAGCTATCAATCTAGCTTGGGTAAAGCCCCTTTTGAAGTTCTCTATGGACGACGGTGTCAAACACCCCTTAACTGGTCAGAGACCGGGGAAAGACAATTCTTTGGCCCGGATACGATTCAGGAAGCAGAAGAACAAGTTCGTATCGTTCGTGAAAAGTTGAAAACAGCCCAATCTCGTCAAAAGAGTCAATATGACCGAAAACATAAGGCTATGACTTTCGAGGTTGACGAGAAGGCTTATCTTCGGGTCACCCCTCTGAAGGGAACCCATCGTTTCGGTATCAAAGGCAAATTGGCTCCTCGTTACATTGGACCTTTTCGCATTCTCGCCAAACGAGGAGAAGTTGCCTACCAGTTGGAACTACCTCCGCACCTCTCCAGAGTCCACGATGTCTTCCACGTTTCTCAACTCAGGCGTTGCTTCTCGGATCCTATCCGTGAAGTGGACCACGAAACGCTTGATCTCCAAGATAATCTTACATATCGAGAGTACCCCATTCGTATCCTCGATCAGGCCGAACGTACCACCCGACGTCATAATATCAAGTTTCTCAAAGTTCAATGGTCGCACCATTCTAAGGATGAAGCAACTTGGGAAAGGGAGGATCGTCTTCGACTTGAGTATCCCGCCTTCTTCCCGGAGGAACCCAAATCTCGGGACGAGATTCTTTTGAGTGGGGGTGAGTTGTCACACCCTAGCTAGTCATGCATCAGAGTGTGTGCATCATGTTTAAAATTCCATTTAAATTGAAATGGGGATTTGTGAAACCCTCAGAATCATTTCTGAAAAATGACCCAAATAAAAATTTCTCCAAAAGGGTCCAAGAAAATGCTCATGTTGCTCTCTGAAAATATTGGACAGAGATAAAAATCAAACCAATATTTTTAAGAGCTCATAGGTATTTATTTTGGGCATTTGGAATTAATGCATAAATATTTGCATTGGAAATATATTAGTTATATATATATTAATATATGTCCAAATATTATGCCATTTATAAAGGAGCTCTGGAATAATATATCTAGCTCCTGCAAAAATTGGCATAAGGTTATAAAATGATTTAATATTTTATTTAAATCAAAACAAATGTCAGAAATTAGAAAACAGAAATAAATAAAAGGGAGAACCTTACCTGGGCTCCTCCCTGTGCAGCCCAGCCAGCTGGCCGGCCCAGCCAGCAGGCGGCCCAGCCCGCCTCCCTCCTCTGTCGTCTTCGTCCTCGACAGAGGGAGGGGAGTGTGGCCGGCGCGTGCGCGCGCCACCGCGCCACGCCACCTCCTCGCCTGCCTGCCTGCCCTCCCCTCCTCGTCTCGATGCCCCGGACGACGCCACGCCCTCCCCTGCTCTCTCGCACTCTCCCTCGGTTCTTCCCTCCTCTCCCTCGCTCTCTCTCACACACGACCGAACACCACCATCGCCGCCGTTCGCCATAGCAGCCGTCACCGGCCACCCCTCGCCCCTCCGTTGAGCTCAGGAGCTCCGCCTCGACCCCCTCTTCCTCCCCACCAAGTCAAGCCCCTCCGGAAGCCCTGCATCGCCGCCCATGTCGCCGTTCCCCTCCTCGGCCACCGGAGATCGTCGCCGTCGAATCGGGAGCTACCGGACGTCCCCGAGCCCGCTAACCATCCCTGCAGCTCCGCGGTGAGCCACTGACCCGATTCCCCCTTGCCCCGTCGTCCCTAGCATCCCGTAGCTGCCGCCCCCTTGAGCTCCGAAGCTCGCCGCCGCTGTGCCTCGTCGCCGTCGTGGCCACAGTCACCGTAGCGCCCAACCGAGCACACCCACGTCCTCACCGCACCGCGTAGAAGCCGTAGGTGCCAACCCCGCATCTCCGCAGCCGTTGTAGCCTCGACCCCGAGCTCAACCGAGCTCCGGCAGCCGCCACGGTCGTCGCCGTCGTCGGTACCGGCCACCACAGGCACGGCCACCACCACCGTTCGACGCGCGAGAGCAAGGGCTCTCCAACGAGCCCAAGCACGGCCTCGCCCGTGCCCTGTAGCGCGTTTCCGCATCGCGCCGCCGTCTCGGGCCCCGCCGGCGTCATGTCGCCGGTGGGTTTGACCTGTCTGACCTAGGGTTTGATCCCCCCAGGGTCACTAACGCGTGGGCCCCGTCGGCCAGGTGGTCAGATTAGTGCTAATCACCGCTTAATTAACCCCCCTGACACTGACAGTGGGCCCCAGCGCCACTAACCCCTAATTAGGATTAAATTAACCCTGTTAAACCCCCCTGTCACTGACATGTGGACCCCACACGTCAGGTTTGACCCCAGCCAGCCGCAGTTGACCACTGACGTCATGCTGACGTCATGCTGGCGCAATATATATATTTCTGGATTTAATTTAAATCAGGAAATTCCAGAATATTATTTAAACTTCAAAAATTCATAACTTTTATTCTGTAACTCCAAATTAGACAAATTATATATGAAAAATGATCAGAAAAATCCAATCTATCCATCTGTACTATTTTCATGCATGATCAAACAAGTTAAATTGATGTTTTAAGCAGAATAAGGAAAAGCACTTTAAAAGGCCATGTTTGAGTTTGAAATTTGAATCTTTGATTCAAATTTGTTCAAACCCTTCTGGTTTTAGTTGCATTAGCCCAACACACTCATATTGCCATGTTTCATGCATGCATCATATTGTTGCACATTGTTTGGTGATGGTTGTGTATCGGTGTCCTTTACGACAGGTTCTGCCTCCGAGGAGTACCGTGATTACCCTAACGAAGAACCGTATCAGTGCATCGAACCATCAGGCAAGCAACCAACCATTTGATCATATTGATACAATCCCATGTTCTCGCTCCTGCTCTCTTTTACTGCATTAAGACAACGCGTTTCAAACTGCTGTGTGCTACGGTAGTTGAACCCATTTCCTCTGCATGACCTGTCATTGCCACAGTAACTAGATGAAACCCACTAGCATGTGTAGGAGTTGATTGAGCCATATGTATGTGTTGTTCCTACCTTGCTATGCCTGCTATGCTTAGAGTCGTGTCAGGTCTGATTCATCTGGGTGATGGGCTAGAGTGAAATGATTATGTCGGTAATGAGAGTGGTGTGGTGAACACGATTTGGTAAAGGTATCGATGAGAGGCCATGTAGGAGTACATGGTGGGTTGTTTCATTGAAGCCGACCTTAAGCACTGAGATCTGTATGTGTGATTTAAGATACAGCTACTACCATGCATTGGGCCCTGAAATATGACCCCGCTCGACTTCTTATTCACCCTAGCTCTCTGTCCAGGAGTTGCAAGTAGTTTCTGGTGTTTGTAGCCTACTGGAGGCCGTGGACAGCGCTGACCGTAGGGGTGGGCTGTGATGCGGTAGGTACGTGGCACGGTGTACCGAATACCCGTTAGGTATCTCAGGAACCCTGTTCACATCGTTCGGGGCCGTATGGGAAACCTCGGCTGGACTCCCTGCGGATGGAACCTGGATAGGCGATAAACCTGGACTAGAGGCTTAAGTGTTTAGGTAGGTCGTGGTCTACACCCACGTCGGCTTTCGCTTGAAGTCTGCCGAGCACATGTCGTGTGCAGACGCTAAGTGGTGGAAACATGTATGAAGAAGTACACCCCTGCAGGGTTAACATGATCTATTCGAATAGCCGCGTCCGCGGTAAAGGACTACTTGGTTGCCTATACAGTTCATAGACAAGTAAATGGAAACTGCTAAAAGCCTCAAGATAAGTGTGAGTGCCGAGGATGGCTCTTCCGTAGGAAGACGGAGGCGGATCCTCGGTAGTGTATTGAAGTGGTGGGTAGTGGACTCGTGTGCGCAAAACCATTTCAAGTTGGAGTATCGTAGGATAGTCTAGCCAAGAGTCAAAGCTGGCTTGCTACAATAACTCCACCAACCCTTCTTGATAATATGCATGTATGTAGGATCTGATGTAAGTCTTGCTGAGTACCTTTGTACTCATGTTGCTATAATCTACATTTTTACAGAAGACGCTGCAACCCCTTCTGATGGGTTCTATGTAGACATTGACATCAACGAGTAGGCTAAAGACCCAGGTGGTGACCCTGAGCTTGTGAAGGACCACGTAGTATAGCTAGGCTTTCCAAGCCTCTTTTGTTTTACTAGTTGTCTGTACTCAGACAAGTTACTTCCGCTGCTGGTTTGTATGACTGTATGACTTGTATGTTGGGTCGTGAGACCCGTACCTTTGTGTATGTTATGTATGGCTCCCTGAGCCTTAAATAAAGTACTTGTGTCGTAGAGTCATGTTGTGATGCTTCGTTGTATTTGCACATACCGAGCATATTGTGTGTATGATTGAAGTGCTTGGTATGTGTGGGATCTGACTATCTAGTTGTTTATCTTTAGTAGCCTCTCTTACCGGGAAATGTCTCCTAGTGTTACCGCTGAGCCATGGTAGCTTGCTACTGCTCTGGGACACTTAGGCTGGCCGACATGTGTCCTTCTTCGTTCCTGTGTCTGTCCCTTCGGGGAAATGTCACGCTTTGAGTACCGGAGTCCTGTTAGCCCGCTACAGCCCGGTTTACCGGAGTCCTGCTAGCCCAGTGCTACAGCCCGGACCCACTTGCTGATGACCGACACGTTCGAAGCTGGGTCATGGATGCCTGTCCCTGTAAGTCTGTGCCACTTTGGGTTTACGACTAGTCATGTCAGCCCGGGCTCCTTATCATATGGATGCTAGCGACACTATCATATACGTGAGCCAAAAGGCGCAAACGGTCCCGGGCAAAGGTAAGGCGACACCCGTGGGGATACCGTGCGTGAGGCCGCAAAGTGATATGAGGTGTTACCGGCTAGATCGATGTGACATCGAGTCGGGGTCCTGACATCGTAACTCAAATATTCTCCTCCACGATCAGATCGTAGAAACTTTATTTTCTTGTTACGATGATTTTCAACTTCACTCTGAAATTCTTTGAACTTTTCAAATGTTTTAGACTTATGCTTCATTAAGTAGATATACCCATATCTGCTTAAATCATCTGTGAAGGTGAGAAAATAACGATATCCGCCACGAGCCTCAACATTCATTGGACCACATACATCTGTATGTATGATTTTTAACAAATCTGTTGCTCTCCCCATAGTACCGGAGAACGGTGTTTTGGTCATCTTGCCCATGAGGCACGGTTCGCAAGTACCAAGTGATTCATAATCAAGTGGTTCCAAAAGACCATCAGTATGGAGTTTCTTCATGCGCTTTACACCGATATGACCTAAACGGCAGTGCCACAAATAAGTTGCACTATCATTATCAACTCTGCATCTTTTGGCTTCAATACTATGAATATGTGTATCACTGCTATCGAGATTCATCAAAAATAGACCACTCTTCAAGGGTGCATGACCATAAAAGATATTACTCATATAAATAGAACAACCATTATTCTCTGATTTAAATGAATAACCATCTCACATCAAACAAGATCCAGATATAATGTTCATGCTCAACGCTGGCACCAAATAACAATTATTTAGGTCTAATACTAATCCCGAAGGTAGATGTAGAGGTAGCGTGCCGACCGCGATCACATCGACTTTGGAACCATTTCCCACGCGCATCGTCACCTCGTCCTTTGCCAGTGTTCGCTTAATCCGTAGTCCCTGTTTCGAGTTGCAAATATTAGCAACAGAACTAGTATCAAATACCCAGGTGCTACTGCGAGCTCTAGTAAGGTACACATCAATAACATGTATATCACATATACCTTTGTTCACCTTGCCATCCTTCTTATCCGCCAAATACTTGGGGCAGTTCCGCTTCCAGTGACCAGACTGCTTGCAGTAGAAGCACTCAGTTTTAGGCTTAGGTCCAGACTTGGGTTTCTTCTCTTGAGCAGCAACTTGTTTGCTGTTCTTCTTGAAGTTCCCCTTCTTCTTCCCTTTGCCCTTTTTCTTGAAACTAGTGGTCTTGTTGACCATCAACACTTGATGCTCCTTCTTGATTTCTACCTCCGCAGCCTTTAGCATTGCGAAGAGCTCGGGAATTGTCTTATCCATCCCTTGCATATTATAGTTCATTACGAAGCTCTTGTAGCTTGGTGGAAGTGATTGGAGAATTCTGTCAATGACGCTATCATCCGGAAGAGTAACTCCCAGTTGAATCAAGTGATTACAATACCCAGACATCTTGAGTATGTGCTCACTGACAGAACTATTCTCCTCCATCTTGCAGCTATAGAACTTATTGGAGACTTCGTATCTCTCAATCCGGGCATTCTTCTGGAATATTAACTTCAACTCCTGGAACATCTCATATGCTCCATGACGTTCAAAACATCGTTGAAGTCCCGGTTCTAAGCCGTAAAGCATGGCACATTGAACTATCGAGTAGTCATCAGCTTTGCTCTGCCAGACGTTCTTAACATCGTCAGTTGCATCAGCAGCAGGCCTGGCACCCAGCGGTGCTTCCACGACGTAATTTTTCTGTGCAGCAATGAGGATAATCCTCAAGTTACGGACCCAGTCCGCGTAGTTGCTACCATCATCTTTCAACTTAGCTTTCTCAAGGAACGCATTAAAATTCAACGGAACAACAGCACGGGCCATCTATCTACAATCAACATAGACAAGCAAGATACTATCAGGTACTAAGTTCATGATAAATTTAAGTTCAATTAATCATATTACTTAAGAACTCCCACTTAGACAGACATCTCTCTAGTCATCTAAGTGATCACGTGACCCAGATCAACTAAACCATAACTGATCATCACGTGAGATGGAGTAGTTTTCAATGGTGAACATCTTATGTTGATCATATCTACTATATGATTCACGCTCGACCTTTCGGTCTCCGTGTTCCGAGGCCATATCTGCATATGCTAGGCTCGTCAAGTTTAACCTGAGTATTCTGCGTGTGCAAAACTGGCTTGCACCCGTTGTAGATGAACGTAGAGCTTATCACACCCGATCATCACGTGGTGTCTGGGCACGACGAACTTTGGCAACGGTGCATACTCAGGGAGAACACTTCTTGATAATTTTTAGTGAGAGATCATCTTAAAATGCTACCGTCAATCAAAGCAAGATAAGATGCATAAAGGATAAACATCACATGCAATCAATATAAGTGATATGATATGGCCATCATCATCTTGTGCTTGTGATCTCCATCTCTGAAGCACCATCATGATCACCATTGTCACCGGCGCGACACCTTGATCTCCATCGTAGCATCGTTGTCGTTTACGCCATCTATTGCTTCTACGACTATTGCTACCGCTTAGTGATAAAGTAAAGCAATTACAGGGCGTTTGCATTTCATACAATAAAGCGACAACCATATGGCTCCTGCCAGTTGCCGATAACTTCGGTTACAAAACATGATCATCTCATACAATAAAATATAGCATCACGTCTTGGCCATATCACATCACAACATGCCCTGCAAAAACAAGTTAGACGTCCTCTACTTTGTTGTTGCAAGTTTTACGTGGCTGCTACGGGCTTAAGCAAGAACCAATCTCACCTACGCATCAAAACCACAACGATAGTTTGTCAAGTTGATGTTGTTTTAACCTTCGCAAGGACCGGGCGTAGCCACACTCGGTTCAACTAAAGTTGGAGAAACTGACACCCGCTAGTCACCTGTGTGCAAAGCACGGCGGTAAAACCAGTCTCGCGTAAGCGTACGCGTAATGTCGGTCCGGGCCGCTTCATCCAACAATACCGCTGAACCAAAGTATGACATGCTGGTAAGCAGTATGACTTATATCGCCCACAACTAACTTGTGTTCTACTCGTGCATATAACATCAAACCATAAAACCTAGGCTCGGATGCCACTGTTGGGGAACGTAGTAATTTCAAAAAAATTCCTACGCACACGTAAGATCATGGTGATGCATAGCAACGAGAGGGGAGAGTGTTGTCTATGTACCCTCGTAGACCGAAGCGGAAGCGTTGATGCAACGTAGAGGAAGTAGTCGTACGTCTTCCCGGTCCAACCGATCCAAGCACCGTTACTCCGGCACCTCCGAGTTCTTGACACACGTACATCTCGATGACGCACCCCGAACTCTGATCCAGCAGAGGTACGGGGAGGAGTTCCGTCAGCACGACGGCGTGGTGACGATCTTGATGTTCAACTATCGCAGGGCTTCGCCTAAGCACCGCTACAATATGACCGAGGTGTAATATCGTGGAGGGGGGCACCTCACACGGCTAAGGAACAATCACGAAGATCAACTTGTGTGTCTATGGGGTGCCCCCCGCCCCCGTATATAAAGGAGGGAGGGAGGAGGGGCCGGCCTAAGGGGGAGGCGCGCCCTAGGGGGGGCAAACCTACTCCAAGTAGGTTTGGCCCCCCTTTCCTATTAGGAGTAGGAGAGGGAAGGAAGAGAGGGGAGGAAAGAAGGAAAGGGGGGCCGGCCCCCCTCCCAATTCGGATTGGGCTTGGGGGGGCGCCCCCTCCTTTGCTCCTTCTTCCTCCCTTCCACTAAGGCCCAATAAGGCCCATATACTTACCGGGGGGTTCCGGTAACCTCCCAGAACTCCGGTATATTCCCAATCTCACCCGGAACCTTTCCGGTGTCCAAATATATCCGTCCAATATATCAATCTTTATGTCTCGACCATTTCGAGACTCCTCGTCATGTCCGTGATCACATCCGGGACTCCGAACAACCTTCGGTACATCAAAATACATAAACTCATAATAAAACTGTCATCGAAACCTTAAGCGTGCGGACCCTACGGTTCGAGAACAATGTAGACATGACCGAGACACGTCTCCGGTCAATAACCAATAGCGGGACCTGGATGCCCATATTGGTTCCTACATATTCTACGAAGATCTTTATCGGTCAAACCGCATAACAACATACGTTGTTCCCTTTGTCATCGGTATGTTACTTGCCCGAGATTCGATCGTCGGTATCCAATACCTAGTTCAATCTCGTTACCGGCAAGTCTCTTTACTCGTTACGTAATGCATCATCCCGTAACCAACTCATTGGTCACATTGCTTGCAAGGCTTATAGTGATGTGCATTACCGAGAGGGCCCAGAGATACCTCTCCGACAATCGGAGTGACAAATCCTAATCTCGAAATACGCCAACTCAACAAGTACCTTTGGAGACACCTGTAGAGCACCTTTATAATCACCCAGTTACGTTGTGACGTTTGGTAGCACACAAAGTGTTCCTCCGGTAAACGGGAGTTGCATAATCTCATAGTCATAGGAACATGTATAAGTCATGAAGGAAGCAATAGCAACATACTAAACGATCGGGTGCTAAGCTAACGGAATGGGTCATGTCAATTAGATCATTGAACTAATGATGTGATCTCATTAATCAAATAACAACTCCTTGTTCATGGTTAGGAAACATAACCATCTTTGATTAACAAGCTAGTCAAGTAGAGGCATACTAGTGACACTCTGTTTGTCTATATATTCACACATGTATTATGTTTCCGGTTAATACAATTCTAGCATGAATAATAAACATTTATCATGATATAAGGAAATAAATAATAACTTTATTATTGCCTCTAGGGCATATTTCCTTCAAAAATTGCTCGGTACTTGTTTGACCCAATCAGATATCGGCTGCGAGCAGGCCGGATGCAAACCGGGCTGTAGTTAGGCCCAACTATATGACATGCTTTTAATAGGCTGAAATTAATATAGGGCCGAAATGTTAAACAGGCCCTTAACAGGCCGAAACTAATATCAGGCTGAATTACTAAATGGGCCTTTAGCAAGTGGGCCCAAAAGCATAGCGTCCAGTTGACGGGCCGAATCTGATATGGGCCATAATTTAGCCCAAAGCCTCTTAAAGGGCCGGACCTGATCTGGGCCGTAATTTGGCCCAGAACGTGGTAGGCTTTTAACGGGCCGGATCTCATATGGACCATTATTAGGCCCGGAACGTGGCAGGCCATTAATGGACCGGATCAAATATGGGCCGGCATTTGGCGCAAAACATGGCAGCCAGTTAATGGGCCAGCCTACTAGGGTCCTCAAAATCTTGTGGGCCTACAGCTGGGTCGGCCCATTAATGTCGACAAAATCTCGTGGGCCTTTAGCTAGGCTCATTATGATCCGCAAGAATCTTGTGGGCCTTTACCTGGGATGGCCCATTATGGCACACAAAAATCTTGTGGGCCTTTACCTGGGCTGGCCCATTATGACCCGCAAAATCTTGTGGGCCTTTAGCTGGGCCAGCTCATTATGGTCCGCAAAATCTCGTGAGCCTTTAGCTGGGCCGGCCCATTATGGTCCGCAAAATCTTGTGGGCCTTTAGTTGGGTCGGCCCATTTAAACTTGTCGGCCTTTAGTTGGGCCGGTCCACGTGTCAACATATCATAGACGCGTCTCGCCCATTGGATGAGTGACACCTATGCCAACGCGAACCTGACACGTGTCTCCTCCAGCCAATGATGATTTTACACGTGGAAAATCACCATTGGTCGTGGTTGTTAATGGGTTATCGGATCCAAAACCCGACCCGATAGCTTAACGGCGTTCTGTTACAGTGGATGCCACGTGTCGTTCACCCTTGACTAAAGCACTTTTGTGACGCGCGATTTATCATCATGGAAGTGGACACTTCCATGATGATAATTTTGGTAATGTCATGGAACACTTCTACGACAGCACAGGTATGACTATCTTGATTCTGTCATAAAATCGTCATGGATGTACATGCATGACAAAAAACGCGACCTACTGTGACAAACACGTATCATCACGGAAGTGTATTTTTTTGTAGTGATTAGTAGTTGAGTTGTCAATTCAACCACAC
The DNA here is from genome assembly GCF_002162155.2 of Triticum dicoccoides. Classification (NCBI taxonomy): domain Eukaryota; kingdom Viridiplantae; phylum Streptophyta; class Magnoliopsida; order Poales; family Poaceae; genus Triticum; species Triticum dicoccoides. The sequence continues at coordinate 316,793,320 of NC_041381.1, read as the reverse complement.
CTGGATAACTTAGTATCTGCAGCAAAGTATTTAGTAGCAAAGTAGTATGGAAGTAACGGTAACAGTGGCAAAAGTAAAGATAGCAGTTTTGTAGTAGTTGTAACAGTAGCAACAGAAAAGCAAATAAGCGAAGCACAATATGTGAAAAGCTCGTAGGCATTAGATCGGTGATGGATAATTATGTCGGATGTGATTCCTCATGTAATAGCTATAACATAGGGTGACACAGAACTAGCTCCAGTTCATCAATGTAATGTAGGCATGTATTCCAAATATAGTCATACGTGCTTATGGAAAAGAACTTGCATGACATCTTTTGTCCTACCCTCCCATGGCAGCGGGGTCCTAGTGGAAACTAAGGGATATTATGGCCTCCTTTTAATAGAGAACCGGAACAAAGCATTAGCACATAGTGAATACATGAACTCCTCAAACTACAGTCATCACCGAGAAGTATCCCGATTATTGTCACTTCAGGGTTGTCGGATCATAACACATAATAGGTGACTATAGACTTGCAAGATAGGATCAAGAACTCACATATATTCATGAAAACATAATAGGTTCAGATCTGAAATCATGGCACGGGCCCTAGTGACAAGCATTAAGCATAACAAAGTCATAGCAACATCAATCTTAGAATGTAGTGGATACTAGGGATCAAACCCTAACAAAACTAACTTGATTACATGGTAAATCTCATCCAACCCACCACCGTCCAGCAAGCCTACGATGGAATTACTCACGCACGGCGGTGAGCAGCATGAAATTGGTGATGGAGGATGGTTGATGATGACGACGGCGACGAATTCCCCTCTCCGGAGCCCCGAACGGACTCCAGATCAGCCCTCCCGAGAGAGATTAGGGCTTGGCGGCGGCTCCGTATCGTAAAACGCGATGAAACTTTCTCTCTGATTTTTTTCTCCGCGAAACGGAATATATGGAGTTGGAGTTGAGGTCGGTGGAGCATCAGGGGGCCCACAAGATAGGGGGCGCGCCCAGGGGGAGGGCGCGCCCCCACCCTCGTGGATAGGGTGTGCCCCCCTGGCCTTGATTCTTTCGCTAGTATTTTTTATATTTTCCAAAAGTTATCTCCATGGATTTTTAGGTCATTCCGAGAATTTTGTTTTTCTACACAATAAACAACACCATGACAGTTCTGCTGAAAACAGCGTCAGTCCGGGTTAGTTTCATTCAAATCATGCAAGTTAGAGTCCAAAACAAGGGCAAAAGTGTTTGGAAAAGTAGATACGTTGGAGACATATCAGTCGTCCACGAGGGTGGAGGCCGAGCCCTACCCCCCTGGGCGCGCCCCCTGCCTCGTGGATGACTCGGAGACCCCCTTGACGTGAGACCGACGCCAAAAATTCCTATAAATACCCAAACCTCCAGAAAATATAATAGATCGGGAGTTCAGCCGCCGCAAGCCTCTGCAGCCACCAAAAACCAATCGGGACCCTGTTCCGGCACCCTGTCGGAGGGGGAATTCCTCACCGGTGGCCATCTTCATCATCCTGGCGCTCTCCATGATGAGGAGGGAGTAGTTCACCCTCGGGGCTGAGGGTATGTATCAGTAGTTATGTGTTTGATCTCTCTCTCATGTTCTTGAGGTGATACGATCTTGATGTATCGTGAGCTTTGCTATTATAGTTGGATCTTATGATGTTTCTTCCCCTCTACTCTCTTGTGATAAATTGAGTTTTCCCCTTGAAGTTGTCTTGTTGGATTGAGTCTTTAAGGATTTGAGAACACTTGATGTATGTCTTGCCATGCTTATCTATGGTGACAATGAGATATTCACGTGATATACTTGATGTATGTTTTGGTGATCAACTTGCGGGTTCAATGAACTTATGCATAGGGGTTGGCACACGTTTTCGTCTTGACTCTCTGGTAGAAACTTTCGGGCACTCTTTGAAGTTCTTTCTGTTGGTTGAATAGATGAATCTGAGATTGTGTGATGCATATCGTATAATCATGCCCACGGTTACTTGAGGTGACATTGGAGTATCTAGGTGACATTAGGGTTTTGGTTGATTTGTGTCTTAAGGTGTTATTCTAGTACGAACTCTGTGATAGATCGAACGGAAAGAATAGCTTCGTGTTATTTTACTACGGACTCTTGAATAGATCGATCAAAAAGGATAAATTTGAGGTGGTTTCGTACCCTACCGTAATCTCTTCATTTGTTCTCCGCTATTAGTTACTTTGGAGTGACTCTTTGTTGCATGTTGAGGGATAGTTATATGATCCAAGTATGTTATTATTGTTGAGAGAACTTGCACTAGTGAAAGTATGAACCCTAGGCCTTGTTTCCTAGCATTGCAATACCGTTTATGCTCACTTTTATCATTAGTTACCTTGCTGTTTTTATATTTTCAGATTACAAAAACCTATAACTACCATCCATGTTGCACTTGTATAACCATCTCTTCGCCGAACTAGTGCACCTATACAATTTGCCATTGTATTGGGTGTGTTGGGGACACAAGAGACTCTTTGTTATTTGGTTCCAAGGTTGTTTGAGAGAGACCATCTTCATTCTACGCCTCCCACGGATTGATAAACCTTAGGTCATCCACTTGAGGGAAATTTGCTACTGTCCTACAAACCTCTGCACTTGGAGGCCCAATAACATCTACAAGAAGAAGGTTGTGTAGTAGACATCACCCCACGCTCTGCTCCGTCCACATCGCACGTGCCCGAGACACCGTCGCCATCGCCGTCGCCATCATCATGACCATTGAGCTTCCCGTGCCACCGGAGGATGTCCAGGAAATCCGAAGCTTCGCCTTCATCGTCTTCATTGCTGGACCGGAGCCAAGACGCCTGAATGACGACGTTCGCGACCGTCTTCCTCGCCACGGACACCGGAGCTCCGCCTCTCAATCTGTCGCTGTTCGACCTTCCCCGACCACATCGAGCCCTTCCCAAGTTCCACTTTGAGGCCCTGCATCTTTCCCCTCTCCCCGTTGCTGGATTTGAGGCCTCTAGCTAGCCCAACCACCGCTCCCACACTCGTCGCACTACGTAGGCCCTACCTCGCTCTTTAGATCGTTCGATTTCACGTCATTTTGCCGTTTCCATAGATTGCCCGAAGCACCTCATCGCTAGCGAGCTCGTAGCGCTCAGTTCCGGCCACCGCAACACCTCGGTGCTGCCACTCGACGCGGCTCTCTGTCCACGTCCGAACGCCACTGCCGCTCACCACCGCTCTGGCTCACCCGCAGCCGCCCGATCCTGCTCATGCATGCATGCCGCCCGCGTTCCCATCGCGTCCCGCTGGCCCCGACCGCGCGCGGCCGCTTCCCCCAATGCTTCTGCCGCTGCTCCTGCCGACGGCTCATGCGCGCCCACTGCTTTTGGCCGCGACCAGCGCGCTAGTCACCCTCACACACGGACTCACCTGCCCGCGCTCGCTCGCTGCCTTTGCCGCCTCCTCTGCTCGACGCCGGCGCCGCCTCGGGCCGCCCCAGCTGCTGCCGCGGCCACCCCTAGGCGTGGCTCGTCGCCCCCGATCGAACGCACCCCCCGGGCGTCAAATGGACGTCGGGGGACGAATCCCGATGGCCGCCCGAGCCCTCCGCCGCGAACAGGGCTCGCCAGAGCTCACTCCGGTGCCGGTGCTGACATGGCCAACTAGGGACACCCCTTTCGGTCAATGCCTAGTGGCCCCAGGGGCCCTGCTGGCCCTGTTGACCCAGTCAACAGCTGACTGGGCAGCGCCCAGTCATTGCCCGTGGGTCTCGCGCGGGCCCATTGACTGGTTAGCTGGTCGCTGATGCATTGATGACGCCTTGCTGATGCCATTTTCCTTTTCTGTCGTTTTAAAGTGAATAAAATAAATTCCAGAAAATGTTTAAAACTTTGAAAATTCATAGAAAATAAATCGTAACTTGAATGAAAAAGTTTTATATATGAAAGTTGCTCAGAAAAATTCAACGAATCTGAATACATGGTTCTCTCATCTGTCATATGCCGCTAGCATGATGAACATGGAACCGTCCCTTCTCTTTCGTTTGTCCGGGAAATACCAAACACCGAGAAAACCCCTCCTGATGTTTTCCCTCTCCGTCTGCAACGTCTAGCACTGCGTTAGTTCACCCTAACACCGCGTATAACCATGTTATGCTTTATGATGCTTTGTTTGTTTTATATTTATTGTTTCTTCCCCCTCTTCTCTCCGGTAGACCCCGGGATCGATGCTGCCCCTGTGATTGACAACGTCTCCGACGACATTTCTTCCTTTTTAGCAGAGCTTCTAGGCAAGCACCCCCCCCCTTTTGAGCATACCGATATCGCCTACTCTATCTCTCTTATGCTTGCATTCGAATCTGCTGCTACTATTGTTAGCCTATTTCTGCTGCATAGCCTGTTTTATTGTAACATGTTGTTGTTATACCTACCTACCTATCCTAACTATTAGTATAGGATGGGTAGAGACCCATCAGAGACCCCCACTTTGTCCCGACTGCCCCACTGGATTATCAGAAGACCCGATCAATGGGATCAAAGACCAGGCACTGACACCGCACATCACTTTCCCCTTAGTTGCTCGACAATACTGGGTTACTATCTTGTGCCGAGGGTGATACCTCATCAGCACGTCTGATGTTAACCTTGTAGGTTAGTTCATCGTTTATGGTTATCGAGGGTGATTCCTCCTTCTCCACTCCCGATAACGACACTGTCGTGTAACTCCACAAGAGTGGACCTCGAGGGTGATTCCTCCTTTGTTCACCTTGACGATAACATCAGGTGGAATTCCATCGAGGGTGATTCCTCAGGGTTCCCCTTGGTGTTAAACACACAGTTACTATGGTTACTATGACTTTACGCTGAACCATGTTACTAAAGACGGGTCGGCCCTGAGGGGTACCCGCGCAAGCTTAATTGCGAGTGATGTGGAGTCGGGTTGACCTGGAAGGTGCCCGCGAGATAACTACGTGGCGTGGCCGGGCATTCTTAGCCCTTGCCGCAAGTCCTCAAGACGGGACGACGGGGTCACATCGATCGTGAGTCTCTGCTCATTACCGCGCGCTCCTAATCCACTATGATTTGGATATTTGATTCGAGGGGCCTCTAGCCTGATAGCACTAACCATCACGTGGGCATAGTATGGGTATGCATCAGCCGAAGCTTAATGGAGGTCAGAGACTGAGCGGCGCGCGCTGGGTTTGGACTGCGTAAGCACCTGCCTTTTTTAAGGAGGTAGCTAGGTCTGCTCACCGGCCACGTACGCAACGTGCAGGAGTGCAAAGGGCGATGGGCCCGTGACCCCTGCGCACTTACGATGTAGGCCGGGGTGCTGACCTCTCTATTAAACCTAGGTCGGGTTGCAGTGTATCGTTTGGCCGAGGCCGGGCATGACCCAGTAAAGTGTGTCCGGCCGGAGTTAATCGAGTGGTGGGTAAGTTGGTGCACCCCTGCAGGGAAGAAAACATCTATCGATAGCCTGTCCTACGGTAACGGACACTTGGAGTTGTATCCCGATCAATACAAGTAAAACTGGATACTTGGGATGAGAAATGGATAATATGGCTCTGGGATTGCTTTCTCGCAGGGAGTCGAAGAAGAATCTCTGGGCGAGGTTAATGACACTACTACTATTTTACTTTATGCTATGCACTCTTCTAATGCTGCAAGACCACTGAAGATGCTGAAGATGCTAGTCTTCGATAGGACCAGGCTCTCCCCCTATTCTGGCATTTCTGCAGCCCAGACCACATATACAACCTTTCATTTGATAATGTTGCATATGTAGTATAGATCCTTGCTTGCTGAGTACTTCGGATAAGTACTTACGTTTGCTTTGCTTTCTTTTCCCCTCATATCCGTTTGATGCAATCAGATGACAGAGCCCCTGCCCGCTGCCACCGCCGCCGACTACTACTACCCTGAGGGCGCCTACTACTACGTGATGGACGCCGACAACCAGGAGTAGTTAGGAGGCTCCCAGGCAGGAGGCCTTGCCTTTTCGATTGTTGTTACTTTTGTGCTAGCCTTCTTAAGGCAAACTTGTTTAACTTAGGTCTGTACTCAGATATTGTTGCTTCCGCTGACTCGTTTGTATTCGAGTCCTCGAGCCCCTGGCTTGTAATATAAAGTTTGTATTATTTTAATTTGTGTCTAGAGTTGTGTTGTGATATCTTCCCGTGAGTACCTGATCTTGATCGTACACATTTGCGTGTATGATTAATGTGCGATTAAATCGGGGGCGTCACAATAGTATATCCCATAAATTTATTGCAGGCTCGCGTATATACAAGTTCCCATCCGTCATATATAGAGGATTTATGTTTTGGGAGGATCCTCTAAAATTGGTCAACGCCGGAGCAGGGGGCCTCGTGACGTCGCGCACGAGCAGGGTGCAGGCGAAGGAGCTCGCGGGCGGATGGCCGGAGCATGACCGGAGCACGCGACGGGCCAGAGCGCCGTCGGAACAGGCAGCGGGCACATCAGGCGGCAGGCCAGAGCGACGCCATTCTGGCCAGCTGGAGTTCGGGTTCGTGCATGCGTCCGTCTCGGGGAAGAAGAAGTGTGAGAAGAAAAAGAAAAAGAAAGGACGCTGATAACGCCCACACGCGTGGCATACTAGACATCCGCCCATACACCGTGTGTGGTGTAAGCAGGAGGCAGCCCACAAGGATCATGTGTGGGCAAATATTTGCCCACACGTGTGGGCGCAGCTACTTCGTGCAACACACCCAACAAATACTGCTCATCCCACCCACGCGTGTGGCACGAAGCAGAAAATGTCCACACGTTCAGGCGCAACTACGTTGGTTATCCTGCGGGATGCCGCTTTAGTTGCCATCCGGGATGGCAAATCCAAAACAATAAGGTGTGCATCAAGATCGTTCCCTCGCGATAGCCACGTGGGCACAAAGGATTGACGAGGGCCGAAGGGGAAAAGTAAAAAACGCGTCGACCCTTGCTCTCCTCGCACGCAAGCCTCCCCCGTGAGAAAATAATCCTCCCCTCGTCTCCTCTCCCCCGCGACTACTCGCCGCCACCGCCACCGCCACGACCCATGCCGGCCGATTCCGGTGAGTCTCGGCGGCGGGTGACACACCAACGCCTCCCCTGGCCCTACTCCTTCCTTCCATCCGTCCAGATCCGTCCTCCTCTCCTCGTCTCTCTCCTCCGCGTCTTCCTCTAGGGAGCCTTGCGGCTGCAGCAGGAGAGGAGTCAAGGGGGCCGGGCTAGCCGATTTCCTCGCCGGATCTGGAGCACAGGGGCGCCGCCGCTGCCGCGCGCACAACAAGCCGCAGCCACCTCCACTCCGGCGCCGATTGATGGGCCTCTCCACCCTCGCGCACCCGCCTCCCGACTCCCGCCCCCATGACCTGCAGATCCTTGCCTTCCCCATGGGTGATGTCTCTAGTGAAGGAGGGCGGAGACTCGCGCCGCCATCGACCTGTCCTTCTCGTCGGTCACGCCCCATGCTAGCAGGTGGGCAGAGCCTCATCATCGTCAGCGGGAGGAGGCTAGCAGCAATCGCAGCAGGTGGCGGTGGTGGTGAAAGAATTGATGATGGCGCAAGGCCCACCGCTTCTTCTGTTGCGGTGCTGCACAACGGCGTCTCTGCGGGTATGCTGGCGCCTCCTCTTCTCTTGTTTCTTACTGATGCAAGCAGGAGAATGGTAAATATGGAGATTAGCCAATGAGACATGGTTGTTAAATTTATCTTTTCTGGTACATTTTTTGAGGGATCGGTGATGACGCAAGGAACTAAGACCTCCAGCGAGGCGGTCTTGGGTGCAGTAGCGAAATTTGTTCATTGGATAGAGCTTTGAATAGGTTAGCCCACCTTCTCTCTATTTACATTCATGTGCAGAATGGGTGATGTTGCATCAGAACCTTTTGTTTCTTCTTTGGTCAAGTTACATATGTATCAAGATGTGAGTTGCTAAATGTTCATGTACGTCTCATGGATGGACACTACCTTGCAGGCTTAATGGTTTTGGTTCACGTAGAAGAGATCCATCCTTAGGCTTAATGGTTTCTTGATCTTCACTCCTATTTCTCAGCATTTTTGTTTATCCTCAAATAGTTCCTGCTTAGCTCGTTTGTCACTTGTGCTTGTTATTATTCTGGAGGTTAAGTGGGTGAAATAGTTGGTGATGTTTAGTGTGGAAGCCACTCAAAACCGTTGTATATAGTTGCATTTGAGATTTTTCGTCCAACGATGTGTTCAAATTTATACCATTGGATTTCCAAAAAAAATCCTGAGTCTTTGTTACACAAAGACAAGATCACAAGAAAGGGACTTTTAGTCATTAGTGAATCCTACATTTGTTTTAGCCCTTCTGTTGGCAGTATACCGATCTGATTACACATATGTGTGAAACAAAATTGAAATACTCAGGTTTGGTATTGTTCTCTTCTGTTTTTCATTGGGTTTAGGATGGCTTACCGCCCTTACATATTTAGTTCAGAACCTTCTGTCCAGTAGGTGTTCTCCGCGAATTTATTACGACCAATTGTCATAGCCTGCTATGGTTGCTTCATGATCCTTTGTCTTGAACTTTATTTTCCTAAATTGCTTGCTTGTGATGGATTAATATGTCATTTTGTGAGTGTTGCTTGTTTAAAATTGATTCTCTGGTTGCCATTTTTCTTTTGAGCAAGCTGCTTGAATTTTAGGTAACCTGACAGGGCCCGCAACATTGATGTTGCATTCATGAATCTCTCATACACAGGTAAGAAATATTCTCCCTCTCATAAAATCATTTTAGTGCATGATGGAGGTTTGCTCACGTCCTTTCCATTTCTGTTGGTTAGAAAATATTTTCCATTGTTGGGTATTCACAGAAATTTAGGGAATATTTGTTGTCAATGATTTTATTGCGGTCCACACTCCAAAGCTGATTTAAGGATCGAGTGAAGGTGGAGCGGCATATTCAAACTTGCATATCATGGCCCAACCCGCTCTCGAGCAATCCGACATTGTTTACTCTTCGTTAGGTTTGCCTCTGTTTTTTTGTTTTCCAACTTTGCTTCTTCTGTCTTCTTTGTTTTCTTATATGTTTTTTCACAACTCTTGGCAGCAATACCTCGCGCGAATATATATTTTAGAGTTAATGAAAATCTCAGTTACTCTTGGCTCACTGCAATATAGCAAGTATATCTTTAAGATGGAAATTTAGCTAACATTTCAGTTTATTTTACTGCAGGTCTACTAACACTCTTGATCCTCATAGGATCATGGATGTTGCTTCGGATAAGGCCAATTAAAGAAATTATAGGCCCTGTTATTCAAAGAAGCGTTACAATAGCTACCCGAACTACTGAGGAGTTTATTCTTAAGGTGAATGCCATGGACTATTTCCCTAGCTGTACATGTTCATTAGCCATTTTTCTTGCTGTAGTCGAAAAGTTTCTAACATGCTGTCATATTTTCCCTGTAGGATTTGGCAATATAATCTGATGATAGTGTGTTATCTCACGCTGCACATTTGATGGTTGGCATGCTAGCCGTGAGTCTAGCTCATGTAACTTCCAAGGTATTTTTGCATAAGTCTCTTAGATGTAGTTTTGTAGTTGTAGTTACAGTCCCGGCGCATTTGTTATTAGAGTCATTTAGGTTTAGATTTGATGTATGATGCTATATTCAATTGTCCCATCTTCTGTGCAGGAGCCTCTTTGTGCTGTTTTGTCATCTCATCATCGAAGTCTCATTTAGAACTTGAACAATAACAGTGAAACCACTGAGCAGATTGTTCATATTGTGATAAATGACCATCTAGATCGTGGATGTGTGCTAATAGAGACTGTTGCAACACACAAGGTATCTCTTCACGTTTTATTTGTTTTGCTTATATACCTAACAATCGTTATGGTGGGAAGTACCCAATGGTATAGTGTTGCTTCGCTTACTATGTTGTCAGCCATTTCTGGATTTTTTAACTTTGCTGCCAAAGGTATACGTAAGCATTAGATATACGCATTATAGGAGAAATATGGAATATGTATTAATATAGGTTGCTTTGCCTCTGTCTATTGTCTCTTTTTTCTTCATGTGATTGAAACTAAGCTATATGGAGCATATTTATTATTGCCTTCTTTGCTACTTTTGGATTTGTCACCTAAATAATTAGAGTTGATAGCCTATTATGATTTCTTACTAATAACATTGCCAAATTCCCCTCATGCAGAGTAGCTTTTAGAGTGGTCAAAGAGACTGAATTCACACATGATTGGGTTGATCTATTGTGTGTTGAATTAATTTAGCTCTGTTTCGATGGCCAGAAAATAGTAGTACTACATATATCTTATTAGGAGCTGGAACAAGGCATGTACGGATTGTTCCTTTTCAATTATACAAGTTTCGTGAATCTTTTCCCCTATGTGTTTTCTACAGGCTTACAAGATGGAGTGCTAACCAGAAGGGCAACAAGGTGTAGTGGCATCGAAACAAGTTCAAGACTTCTGGTCGAGTGAAACTAAGGACAACAAGGTGAGCTCTAATCTGACCTTGTGCAAGTGCAACTATGACATAGTTTTGATTTTAGGTATACTTGCACAGAAGGGCTATATGTGCCCTCTTTGTTGTCATGATGTGCCTGGTTCTTTCAGTTCGCCTCATCTTGGTTTTGCTTTGTCATACCTCGCGTCTTGTTCAATCCTTGCGTACATGTATGCTCATGTCTCTGTTCTCTTGAGCAGTTGTGTGTTGGCCACTACACAGTGTCACATTTCTATAGTTGCTTGCTACAATTTTTTAAGTCCTTCACAGCTCACAAGTTCTTTCTGGATATGTATGCCAACATGCAAAATAGGATACAATGGAAAAGGTTTGTGAAATTGTTAAGAGGCAACTTGCTGTTTCTGAAGGCACTGAAGTTTGTGGTAGCACCAACTTCTCTAACCTTGGAGCTGATTCACTGGACATGGTAAATACCCACAATATTTTTTACCGATGTCATGCATGTTTGTTTTGAACTAAGCGGCACCTAACTAACTTAACCTGGCCAAATAGCTCAAGGTTCCAAATGAGTAGTTCCTTGTTAGGTTTGGTTATGTCTACTCTGTTGAGATGTGAAATGACACCGATGACGTGGTCTCATGACAGTAATGAATATCATTGGGTTTATTTACATGTGTAACTGTGTTTCTAGAAATATGTGGATTTTTATCCTTTGCATTCTTTAAGGTTTAAGGCAGATTTTCAAGGGGCCACATGAATTAGAAAAATCTTTGTATCTTAACATGGAATAACCAAAACTGGTATCTTAATTATAGCATTATATGCTATGCATTGCAAATTATAGCATTATGGTTTCCATTTTGTGATTTTCAACAGAGCTGCTACTGCTTTTCTCCAATTATATACCTATTGGCTATATGTATATTCTCCTATCACACTTTTTTCTCAAATGCCAGGCTAAGGAGGCTCAAACTGCCAGCCTCAGTTAAATCGATTCAATTATTTATATCTTTGTTTGCTAATTTGCAGATGCAAGCGCTTCTGACTGCTGAAGTTTGTAATTCAAAGGAACAAGGAGCAAAGAACTCCTAGCTTATAGTTAAGATCATAGGCTTGCCGTTATTCTCTTGTGATTCAGAATTTTAGTCGAAGAATCTTGGCTTCTTGTTGGATATCTGCAGTAAAGTCCAGTGGTTATCATTCATCATCCTGCCCAGAGGATTTCATTTTATGGATGCCTGAGTTTAGAAATTTTTCCTCTGTCCATCGTCGACGTATCGTCCATGATAGCTGTTCATATGAGGGAGTACATTTTCCAGCAATGCATTTCCGTTGGTCCCGTGACTTATACTACTACTACCACTACTTTGCTATCAGCTTCGTTTATACCGTGATTATGTAGCTGCATGTGTTCCATCTCTTGTAAATGTCACTTCATTAATCACAATCATTAGATAGAAAGGATAGTGGAAGGCACCTATCTGGCACCACAGAGCTTCCGCTCAGGCGGCGCACCAAAGGTGCGTCCCAACCACTAGGGTAGTTGTAAAAGCATGGCAACTCTCTTAATTTTGGTTCACTATAGTTGTCATGTCTAATTTATGATAGTTGTCGCGTGCAATCAAACCATAGTTGCCATGTATGATTAATCGTAGTTGCCATGTGTGTTTATCTGGTTGCCACGTACGCGCAATTGAAGTTGCTATCTACCAACAAATCATAGTTGTCATGTGTGTTTACCTAGTTGCCGCATACATGCAACTGCAGTTGCCATCTACCACCGTACGAGTGTCGTGTGAGTGAAGAGGCGCTCGTCCACACGCGCGTGGACTGATTGCCGACTGTGTGGGCGGGAACTGGTTCGCCCACACGTCGCAGCTGGCAACGGCGTGCTGTGGGTTGTGTGGGCGAGCGCTCTAACGCCCACACAACACACTATGTCTACGTGACACTCATATTTTTTTAAGATTCATGCAAAACGGAATTATGGTGGATTAACGCGTATGGGCGATATGCAAATATGTTAGGCGTTATCATTTGGCAAAATAAAATGTTTACGGCACGGGTTTACGGGTTCTCTTCCGTCTGATGCCTCACGATACTGTAAATTAAATTAGTATTAGTGGGCCTATCTTTTACGAGTGGTGCTTTACCGGATCTGGCTAATACCTTATCCATTTCGTCCCGATCCGCAGAGGGCTGCCCGTTCCTATACGGGAAACGCTTGCGTACGGTGAGCCGGCCGAACGCTTGGGCCGGTCTCGCGCTGGCTACAACTAATCAAATCGGGCCCACCACGTTATCTTTTTCCCTGTCCCCTGCGTCCTTCTCCTTCCCTTTCCCTGTGTCCTTTTTCTTTTCTCCCAATCTTCCCCGGCTGCCATGAAAGTTTGACCCGGCGATCTCCTCCAGCGAGTCCCCCTCTTCTTCTCCGGCGAGCACCCTCGAAGCCGACCCCCGAGCCAATGTCCTCCACTCGATTTCCCTGCTGTCAACTGCATCTCCTATTGCTTCATGGCGCCCGAAGCTACAAAGGGCATGGCCGGCGAAGCTGCGTCCATGGCTGGCGAAGCTGCGTCCATGATCGGAGCTGCGTCCAGGGCCGGTGAAGTTGCTTCCATGGTCGGAGCTGCGTCCATGGCCGGCGCCGCGCAATACTACGATGCTGTGATAGGAGGCCACTCCCCTAGCCATGGATCTTTTGTTGTTGCTGGAAACAGTAAATTTTTTTCCTACCATCGGGTTGATTTTTTGCTGGAACTAGTATTCATTCTTGTTACCACTCTCTCTGTTTTTGTTGGAAGCAACACATTTTTGCTACCACGGTATTTGAGTTTTGCTGGAACGAGCGCTTAGTTTTGCTACAACCGCCTTTTTGAGTTTTGCTAGAACCAGCGACCACTCCTCGGCCATGGCCCGGCGCTGCCCAAATGTGCTACGACCGGCGACCAACGGTGCTACAACCGGTAAGCAAATTTGCTACATCCTTTTTTTTACGACTTAGCTGCGACCCCCGACAACGGTGACGAAGTTTTGCTGCATCTGTCGTCCTTTTTGCTACGACCGATGTGACGTTTTGCTGCAACCATTCATGAGTGATGACGACGCCGCGCCCTGAGCCGCGACGGCGACGACACTTTTGCTGCATCGATCTTCATTTTTTTCTATCACCGGCGTTGACGTTTGCTCTAACGTTGGCTTGTCATTGGAGGTGGAGCTGCAAACATTTTTTTGGAAGGTGGAGCTGCTGGACGGTGCTTCCTACAACAGCAATGGCGACGGATCAGGTACCGGTATAGCCACGACCTCCACTTTTTTTGCTGTGCTTCCATGGGCGTGGGAAGGGAAGCTTCGCTGGGAGAATCGTTTCCGATGGGGGAAGAAGATAAGGCCTGAACGGTTGGATCGGGCCAAGCCGAGGCGAGCTGCGGCCGTCGCCACCGCAGCTGTTGCATGCGTGGTGTTGGCCAAAAATGCAGGCGACGAGTGCGGCGGCCGGCGACGAGGATGGCCGGCGACGAGGAGGGCCGGCAACCATGGCGACCAGCAAGAGCGTGCGGCCAGCCAGATGCGGAATCAAGCGACTATATGCAGAATCCATCGTAGGGGCGTGCGTTGACGAAACAACAGCTGTATCGAACGGTTATACATGCACCAATCGGATGGTTGCGGGCGGCTGGTCCGCCGGCGCCTATCACCCGCCTTCCTATACTTCGCCCAACTCACCCTTACCCGGACGCGGGCCCCGGTCTCTCAGCCGCCACGGAAATCAGGTCAGCTCGGCAGATCCAGAGGAGACGGACGGCGAGCTCCCGACGGCGACCCCCGACCGGTTCCCTGTTTGCATCCGCTCGTCGTCGTGCGCCGTGTGCCGCGGCCCGTTCGCCAAGGCCATGTTCGAGTTCCTAAACTGCATCCGGATGCACCAAGGTACAGGTTTTATGTAATTTTGAGCTTTCTTTATCTACGAACCCCTGTATTTAGGAGCACTTGAACTGCTACATGTTTGGTTTCGTTCTCAGTAATGGAATCGGGGATCAAATACCTGTTTATCTAAAATGGTACACACTTTTCTGTTACAGATCTGGTGCCCGGGTTGAAATGAAACTATGAAACATCAAATTTGCTTCTCATATTGTGCACACTTTTCTGTCTGCATTCTAGTAGTAGAAAATCCTTTGTTATAGAATTTGTTACTGGGTCGGAGGGAATAGCACTTAACGTTTCCATGAAAGTTTACTGTGCTTATTCAAGTCGAATTGCCATATTGTTCATTTCATTGTGTAATCAATGTCGTTCTGTGTTCAATTCCTTGACAAGATGAGTAGAAATCATCTTTAAACACCTCGTTTATTTTCTTCTCTTGTATGAACAGTTTTATCTACACTACATAAATGTACAAATTTAGCCAAGCATTTATGTTTGCGACCTTTCCTCTTGCAGTGAGGACTATTTGGAATCATGAAAGTGTTAGGAATAAGGACATAAATGTGTAAATGTAATTTATAATTTAAATCATCAAGCTTTTAATCGGGCTCAGTATTTGTTTTCTTGCAGATGCTGTCGCGAGCAAGCCATCGTCCACGATGATGCTGTACTCCACAACCGCTGCAGGCACACCGTCGGTCTCGTAGATGCTGCCGTCCATGAGGTTGACGTCCCCATCTTCCGTGCTTCTACCGCCATCGTCCGCTAACACAAGGCTGTCGCCCCTCCATGCCCTCATCTTCTTCCACGTACTGATCTTCCTCATCTATAGGTTGGCTCTTTCCTCCAATAGATCGGTTTCCTCGTCTGCCATGGGGACGAGCTGGAGCTGGACGGAAAGAAGCAGGTGGAAGGCGGTAGACCCAAGTGGAAGCGGAGGGGTAAAAGGGGAGAAGATGGGTGAAGAAAGCTTCTGCGCAGACTATAGGGGGAAAAACTGAAGAAAGTTAGTATAAGCAATCCAAAAATGATAGGAGGGAGTACAAAACACTAACCAGTTAGTATAAGCATCCTAACAGGTTTATTTGCATTTATAAGCATTAAAGATATCAGTAGATTTGAGAAAGGGTAGTTTTTAGGATGTTAATTTCTGTCCATTAGACAGTGTTTCTATGTTCTGTAGATCTTCTCAGTAGAACCCTTTTAGGACATGAACAACCATTTTTCTGTACTAAAATTAGCTTTTTTATAGTTTCTTCTCTGAAATGTGTCTTATTATTAGTTTTATTAGCTAATTACAAACTAACCATTTGTTTTAAGATTCATTGCTGATCCATTATCATTATCATAATTTGTTGTTTGAAGTCTGACGAGCTGAAATTTTCTACCGTTGGTTTTTGTTTCAGAATTCTGTTTTGTATGAGGATTTAATGAAGAGAAAAGCATATTCGAAGACTCGTAGTGGGCTGCTATCGATGGGACTGAACAAGTTCAAATACTGTACAAGGAGCTTAAGGCTAGTCGCTGCGGGTGCTGCTATTGGACTTGCTGTTGGACTTGGCGTTGGCTGGAAGCAACAGAAGATTAAGTAGCCAAGTATCGCTGTTACTGTACCCAAGGATTACGAGTCGACGAGTCGTTGAGTCGTTCCGAGGTTGAGACTCATAGACTAATCGGACTAGTCTTAGACTAGTGCTAGACTAGTCGACAAAGTACTGTAGTAGTCAACTACTAATACCTAGTAGCAGTATGGAGTAGTAAACTGTACAACACATTACAACAGATACAATAAAACCAGCAGTGCTAGCCAACGCTCGTCAGGCCTAGCCCAGTGCCGCTCAGCACGCCACCCCCAGCTGGCCCATTTGGGCCCAAGTAGCCAGCCTACTTAGCCTACTTCCCATCCCAGCCTCTGTAACCCTAGCTCCCGATCGATCCCGTCACCGCCGCCTGCGCCATCACGCACAAAAGCACGCGCGCGCGCGACCCGCGCCTCCAGCCACCGCCGCCGGCGAGCCCACCGACCACCGCCGTGCCTCTTCTCTTCTCCTCTCTTTCTCCCCCCCTCTCTTTGTGGCAGGGCCGCACGCGCCTACGGGGCACGGCCATGGCCGCCGCCCGAGCACGAGCTCCGGCCAGCTGCCGCGCCTTGCTTCGGCATCCGCCGTCCCGACGGCGGGTCAGTGGGTGCTGGCGGTGGCCTCGTCCAGGCGGCTTGTTCTCATGGCTCGCTCTCCAATTTTCCCCTCCCAAATTTGAGTCGAGCGACTCAGACAGCAGGACTAGTCTAGACTAGTCGTAGACTAGTCTCTCGACCGCTCGACTCATCGAATTAGTCTACACGAGATTCGCAGTCGACACCACAGTTGCGACTCATGGACTAGTCCATCGACTAGTCTCGACTAGTCCTTCGACTCGTAATCAGTGACTGTACCCATGGGTTACATGAGTTGACATTTGATGTAATAAAGTTAGATCCTAGCGTGAATACTAGGTGTCACTTAATTATGTTAGCTGCGAACAGAGGATGTAAGATGTGTGTTAGCTGGGAACCAAGGATGGAAGATGAGGTAGTTGAGACGTACATTGTTCTCAGTTATTTTAGCTCCGCGAGTAGCATCTTACTTTATTTTAGAACACATGGCAACGCACCGACGTTCTAGTTATGTTGATTGTCAACTGGCTTAAAAGTGCGGGACAGGAATTGTTGTGAGAAATTAATTATTTTTGCATGCTTGTTTTGCTGTTGACCCCACGGGTCATACCGCCACTCCACGTCGGCAACGGAAACATCCAAGGCGTCTGGCACGACCGGGTGCAGTAGTACCAGAGAGCAACAGAAACTCCAATGTCAAGACAACGTCCAATACGAGCCAGAAACTAGTATAACGCCCAGAAACTAGTATAACGCCCGTGCGTTACCACGGGCCTGTAATTCATCACGTGGATGTTGCATGCGACTTATAATTGTATTGCTATAAATATCGGTCCTTCTAATACATATTTTCTGGTCCCATATATAAACACTCTGCATGCGTTCAGCGTGTATTAAAAAGACGGTGACATAAAATTCTGCAATTAACAAAAATGCACTTCGTTTGAAGTGTATATATCTCGATGAGTTTTCGAACTCCCTAAATATCTTAGGGAGATGAAGACGTTCTCCCCAACGCAGCCAACAACCCCGCCACCCACCCACCCACCATGGTGTCGGCACAGATGTAGATGTCCTCCTTCGGCTTGGATTGTTTTCAACCAGCTCATGCCCCTCCCGCGCTAGTGTATGGGGAGGCGCAAGAGCGATGTGTCATGTACAGTTTGATGTCCTTAGTGGAAGGCCGGCTAGAGGATGAGGTGTTGACCGTGACACGAAAGGTGGGCATCTCTAAGCCGGCCAAGATGCGGTGCGTTATTCGATGTGCCTCATGTGCTCGCCGGCACCAGTGGCGTGCTTGGGTGCTTGGCTCCCGCACTGGCTTCGGGAAGACTCTTGTCCAGTTGCTCCCTCTATAGTTTAGGTACTTGGACTGACTCAGGCATTCAAAATCAATTGGTGATAGTGTGGGGCCTATGTTTGATCAGATGGTGGATGTTGTCATATTTGGATGAGGAGTCCACCAAGACTGAAGGGTTTGATTTCAGTCAACAAATACGGCATTACATCAATAGCAAAACATGATGATATTGTGGAAATAAAATAGTAAGAACATTGCAACTGCTAGTTAAAGCAATATTATCCAACGTGATAATTTGAACCAGCAGATAGGACCACCATCAACCACATCATACTGTTAAAGAGTAGTACATGTCTAAATTTTATGAAAGCTAGAAACGAAAGTCATTTACAGCCAACAATTTGTAATTGGCCCTACTCGTCTACATCCAAAGAATCATGAGACGCCATTTCTTTTCCTACATATTCCTGTGTAGCATCAGGGATGCCAGCCAACAGGGAACCTTCTTTTTTCAGAAATAGCACACATGCCCTGCTTTGAGAAAATGGAAGTTAGCACCACCAAGTAGATCAATCTTGAAAAAAGA
Organism: Triticum dicoccoides; assembly: GCF_002162155.2. Classification (NCBI taxonomy): domain Eukaryota; kingdom Viridiplantae; phylum Streptophyta; class Magnoliopsida; order Poales; family Poaceae; genus Triticum; species Triticum dicoccoides. The sequence continues at coordinate 316,774,920 of NC_041381.1, read as the reverse complement.
ATAGAGTTTCAAGATGAGCTTACATTATGAATTTACACAAATGTATGCCATATCTTTTCTTACAGATTCATATTGGAGAATAAAGTTGTCCCAGAATCAACAAATTGTTCGGATTACTTTACAAAGACTAGCAATTTTTTGTTAATATGGAACATTATGAATCGTATTTCCTCAAATATGTACGTCTCCCAGCCATGCCTTACCATCTCTCTTCTGTCCATTTTAGTTGCTTCGCCATTCACCACACCGCCGCTGAGCCGCCGTCGTCAATTTCTTTGAAAATTTTCATAGATAGATAGTGCATAAAAAGAGAACAGATTCATAAGAAAAGTAATGTATGCACCTGTCCTATCTCCCAAGAATCGAATCTTTGTGGTAAATTAAAACTAACACATACCATGGCTATCCAACAGCACAGAGTAGTGACAAATCTGAACCGGGTCCTCTTTCCTTAGGATCTGATATACCTTCAGGCTGATTAACTCTGCTAGGTGTTCTATGAACTCTGAAAGTCTGAATCAACTCATGTGCAACTTTTGATGATGGTGCAAATGGAGTGGCGTCACAAGATTGGATCCTTATCCTGCTATATAACTGTAGTAAAGTTAAAGCAAATAAGCTAAGAAGTTGGATAGCAAGATGAAGGTGCACCACACCATCCAATTTTGAATAAGTGGCTAATGGTTTTCCTCATTGAATCCATAAGGAGCATGCTTTTCTATCCTTGAACTAAGCTGAACCTCAAGAGATCTAAAATCTGAACGAAAGAACTTGATTTCTTGGAAGGAGGGCGACTACACCAGATCGAGTAGCCTCGCCCGTGCATCACCAAAGCTAGGGCATACATTGGAGCCGTGGCATTTGCGACGCCCAGCAGCAGGGTCACATCTCATCCCCAGCAACTCAAATAAAAACAGAAGGGCAGACAAAACAGGTATCCAAATCACACTCATCGCCACTCTGGTAATCACAGGCTAGCCATGGCTTCAGAAGTTGTCGTCACTCTCTGTGTTGCCTCATTGCAGAGTTGTAGGAGCCAGGCTTCCACCGCAGCTGGCGTGCATGGAGGGCGAAGGCCAAGCCAAAAGGCATGTGCAGTGCAACGGGTAGAAAATTAATAAATATATGCTTGCAAACTTGAAAAATAATTTACCACCCAAACAACTTTCGAAGTAGAAAACAATATTGGAAGTACTCAAAGTAGGTGTACATTAGCTCCAGAACCAGCTCTTCCAAAATATCATCTTTTGTCATTCCACATCCCTGCCTGCCATGTCAATGTAAACTGCCAACTATTCTGGGAAACTTCATCCAAGTACAGCATAATGAGGCACGAATAGGTGTGTGCTCTGAGTACTATTCAATGGTCCTGCAGCACATCGGACAATGAACACACTATGTCATCACAAGTCACGAGTAATGTTGAAGTGTTAACATTAAGTGATACATGAAGTAAGATAGGAAGGCCTTCAGTAAAAAAACATCTGATTACTGCGAAAAAACTCTAGTGCCAAACATTTAGTATCGACTAAGCTACATGTTTTCTATATTGGAACATGGAAGACAAACAAAAGAAATATGTGACCGAATCAGGTTCTCGTCTCACCATTGAGCGTGATGCACATCTCCTGATATGCACCCTAAATCCTAACAAGTTTCAGAAAATATCAAACTTACAAAATCAAATAACTGAATTTGTTGGCCCCGTACATCATTTAAAAATTAAAAGAAATTCAAATCCAAGATCAATTTTTTTCATAGTTGTTGTCCCCAGATCAAATATTGTTCCAAATTTTCCAAGAGATCCAGCACAAAAATTGTTTCTTATTTTTATTTCTTCCATTGAAGCAAAGCAAGATAAACAAATAAATAAAGACATGCTTGTGTTTAAGGGCTGTATACCAGAATAACAGCTCAGCGAGCAAGATCAGATGTTGCGCATTTGAGGTTCGCCTCTCCATCCTAGAAAACCACACACAATTATAGCAATGAATAAGCAAATCAACGTAAGAAATAACACAGAAAGCTAGAATTTCTATGCAACCAACTTCACTATAAAAGTAATTGTACTGTTCATTCATTGTATAAGTATACAAAAATCATCTATACGAGAGCTATTAAAATTGACCAGTACAAAAATATGAGAGCTATTAATTGTACTGTCCATTCATTTCTATACAACCTCTTATTATAATTTACAATGAAAGTATGAGAGCTATTAAAATTGACCAGTACAAAAATTAGAAAACACTACAGAAGTAAAAAAAAACTAAGCAAGCATGGATTTTGAGAAAATTCACTAACAGTTTTATGACAGGAATGGACTGCAATGCTGAATGTTCAAAGTGGGAAGAAATTCCTTTAGCATCATATATGCAAGAGACTTGTAAGCAACTCTCAGTTTGCCTAATGGCCCTAATAAGCCATGTTGGTTCCTTTTTCCATCGAATTTTGTGTAAGCAATGTGGTTGGGAATTTCGTCAAACATGTGGAAGGCGGCAATGCTATGAGTTACTTAGAGCAAAATAGAGAGCGCACTTACATCTCGTCGTGGCTTAGTACATGGAGGAAGAGAACACAATTGATCATAGAGCCGTCGATGTCGAGGGAAGCGACAAACTGGATGCACGGCTGAAACGCGAATCTGAGGAAGCACGGCACCCGACGGCCGGCCCACGCCGTCGGAGATGCCTCGCGCTGTCTCCTCGATTCGCTGGGGAGCCTCCTGCATGTGGACGCCTTGCCCTCCTTCGGCTCATCTCGCCGTCCTCTTCCCATCGCTTGCCAACGAGATCACCACGACGCCGCTCGCTCTAGTAAATTACTCGTGCGTTGCTACAGAAAAAAAAATCTACATAAACAAATAATTAAAGGGTCATCCTATTAGAGGGCGAGAACCGATGGAGTAAAATAAGGTACACATCTTCAAGATTATGAGTCATACAACAATGAATCCAGATATGGTTTTTGGTAAGTCAGAAATAAATGTATGGACCTCCAATTAAAGTAGCTTCCAGTTCATGTGTTACATAATCTTGTCTAAATGAAGAATCTGTAACTAATTAGACAATTTTACTACAGCAGAAATTAGTGAAACATATCAAGTAGGTTTCTCAAACAAAAATGCTTATTATTTTTATTCCAGATCATCGGAAGTAAGTTGCTAAAGTTTTAGATTATAACAATTATTCTTTTCAGAAAAAATGAATAGATACAGAGCAAATAAGTTATGGGGTATTTAAACAGAAATTGCAAGCATAGTGCTAGTAATATAGAACCAAGCAATAGGCTACCAGAGACCTTCCTTTGTGTAACAAGTGTGTCGTCCAATTAACAAAGTTTCCCGCAGATGCTTAGAGCTACTTTTCTTAATGTCGACACATGGCAGTTCAATTAGTAGCAATAAGAGGTGTCCAACGCATTAACAGGCACTCTGAGATTGCTACTTTTGTTCCATTTGATATGTGTTTATATTGTGTTTGTTTGGACAATAAGATATGACAAATTGGATTACATGGAAATGCAGTAAGACACCTACAAGAACCTGCTTACAGTTAGTTCAACAATTTTATCTCCTCATCATGTGGCCATAACGAAATTCAGCACAGGAGTGCCACATCTTGTATCTCCTCGTATGGATATAACAAACTTCAACACAATATTGCCACATTTTCCATCTACAGCGCAGAGCACCAATGACTCGCAGCTTTAACAAGCGCACTCTTCCTCCCAAGGACAGAGCAGAAGCTCCGCTGAACTTCCCCCAAACAGTGGAATTCTTTGCAGCACCACTACCATGCAATGTCTCCCACAAAAATGCAGGATCAAAAATCTCAGCGAAATTAGAAACCACTTACGATGATCCTGCCCTCGATCCGCATGTCCTTCTGCGCGCCTTCTGCTCGGGCAGAGGAAACGAGGTTAGCGAAACCGCGAGCATGAGGAAACGGGGGGAAGGAGAAGAAAGGAGCGGGTGGGTAGGGAGGGGAGAGGCTTATGCTCTGGAGGAAGCGGAAGATGGGGTTGACGGGCTGGGTCATGATCCGCTGCACCTTGGTGGACGCCATGACGGGCTAGGCTGCTGTCTGCGCTCCCACTCACCGACGAGCTTGGACCATCAGGGTCCCCGGCAGCGTACATGGATGGAGATCCCGAGAGGCAGGGCTCGGCGAGCAGGGGCGGGGCATAGAGCGCGGCGGCTGCGGACAGAGCCTCCATGTCCGTGTTGTCGTAAGGCCAACTCCACCACGCGAACCCAAACGGACGTCCGTTTTGTCCGGATTCTGTCCGTTTGAGTAGGGGTTTGGGGTTGTGTCCGGGCTTGTCCTGGGATGCAGTGGCCGTGCGCCCAGCGCGCGGCCGCATCCATTTGCCCCATCCTGTCCGCGTATATTTCTTTGCAAGTCCTTAAACTTTTTTTATCATTCATTTTTGGTACATGACAATACATCATCACATTTTGACTAGTAAAGCAAGGCCAAAGAAAATGTCTCCCACAAAAATGCAGGATCAAAAATCTCAGCGAAATTAGAAACCACTTACGATGATCCTGCCCTCGATCCGCATGTCCTTCCGCGCGCCTTCTGCTCGGGCAGAGGAAACGAGGTCAGCGAAACCGCGAGCATGAGGAAACGGGGGGAAGGAGAAGAAAGGAGCGGGTGGGTAGGGAGGGGAGAGGCTTACGCTCTGGAGGAAGCGGAAGATGGGGTTGACGGGCTGGGTCATGATCCGCTGCACCTTGGTGGATGCCATGACGGGCTAGGCTGCTGTCTGCGCTCCCACTCACCGACGAGCTTGGACCATCAGGGTCCCCGGCAGCATACATGGATGGAGATCCCGAGAGGCAGGGCTCGGCGAGCAGGGGCGGGGCATAGAGCGCGGCGGCTGCGGACAGAGCCTCCATGTCCGTGTCGTCGTAAGGCCAACTCCACCACGCGACCCCAAACGGACGTCCGTTTTGTCCGGATTCTGTCCGTTTGGGTAGGGGTTTGGGGTCGTGTCCGGGCTTGTCCTGGGATGCAGTGGCCGTGCGCCCAGTGCGCGGCCGCATCTATTTGCCCCATCCTGTCCGCGTATATTTCTTTGCAAGTCCTTAAACTTTTTTTATCATTCATTTTCGGTACATGACAATACATCATCACATTTTGACTAGTAAAGCAAGGCCAAAGAAAACAAGAACCACAAGAATACATTTGAGAAGATACCCAACTTCCATAACTGCTCCCTTGAGTTGGGTTAGCGCTTTCTCGATGCACTCATTGTTGATCTGTGGAGGAGGCACGACGTTGCCCCCTCCTTTCTTCTTCAAGCCAGAAGTCGACGTTGCTTCCTCACACGTAGTATCGTGCCTTGTTGCTTCTTCGCACGTAGTATCATGCCTAGACTCTAATCTAGCAACAAGTGCACTTGTCTCATCTAAAGCCTCTAGGCTAGCTAAAAGTGCACGAACATCCACTATATTTCGCTCTATCAACATATCGATGTACTCTTTTTTCCAATACCAAAACTTGCATCCGGTCTACACAATAAAACTTAAAGTTAGCACCACTAGTTTAATCCAAGAGCACAAACATGCACCAAAGCTAAAAGAGCACATACCCCGTCGTTTAAGCACTTGATGAACACCCATCCGGGATGCTCCGGCGTTGTAGACACGCGGCGCACGACCACCCTTGGGCAGTGGTCGCACTTGATGAGGGGCAACGGTGCGCCGACGAGCTTTTGGGCAAGCTCCAAGCCCGGCCGGCCGCCATTCGCGTATCTGCCGGCGGACCACCGACGGTGCAGATCCGAGCGGCTAGAGGACGAGCTACTGCCTGCATGTGGCCTTGCGGCCCTGCCAGGGCCTTCCGGCAAGGTGCCCGGCCAGTCCATGGCGCGGCCCGGCCTCCCACAGCCGGGCGAGCTCAAGACCGACCGGATCCGCCCCAAATCTGGCCGGCGGGTGCGCAAATAAGGTGGCCGTGCTTGGGTAGCTCGGCGGCGACGAGAGGAAGGGGCTGGGCAAGCGCGCGTCCGAGGTGCACGGCTGCAATGGCAGCGGGCGGCCGGCAGCGGCGAGGGGGGAGAGAAGGAAAGAGTGTGGAAGAGTGGAGTGGATGCGGCCGGAGGGAGGAGGGGGGCGGATAGAAAAAGGCCCGTCCTGTGCCACCGACGGGCGGGCCAGGGGAGGACACGCGCAGACGACCCGCGCGTCCGCGTGGTGTCCGTTTCACCCCAAAAGCGGCGCAAACTTGGGCCGCGGATGGGTCGAAAGCGGACACAAAACGGACAAAAGTCCGTTTGCGCCCGCGCGCTGGGCCGCCTCCTTTGTCCCTTTTACCCCAAACGGACCGGGGCGGACAGGATAGGGTCGCGCGGTGGAGTTGGCCTAAGCCTCGGCCGGATCGGACGCGCTGATTCTGACGCTGCCGCGCCTCCCGCGCGTCCTCCTCCTCCTCCTCCTCCTCACGGCCATTGCCCGCGGCGACGAGGAGAGTGTTGAGAAGCTAGTCGCGGTGCGCGGCGCGCGCTCGAGCTGGCTGGCGCAGGCCCAGAGCACGGCAGCCTGGGCCTCTCCGTTGGTAAACCGCGCGTGGAGGACTCGAATAACGCGGAGAGGAGGGCGCGGCGGAGAGGAGGAAGGCCGGGGTGCGGTGAAGACGGAGGCATGACTCGGCGGAGGATGCGGGCCGGCGGCGGATCCAGATGGGGGTGGGAGACGCGGTGGACGATGTGGTCCGGCAGCAGGGAGGCGGCGGATCTAGATGAGGGGACTTCGTTCGCAGGCTTTCTAGGTCGCGATGCTTCTTTCCCGGGCGGTTCTTTCTTTCTAGCGCGCGCCCGACTGGGTTTGAAAATTGTTTCACCTGTTTCTTCCAGGTATGTTTCTGGTTCTCGTTGTGCTGTTTGTGTTGAGATTGAAAATAGGAAAAAGGAGGAAAAAAATCATTGAAGCATGAAGAAAAAAATGGAGAAAAAATGTTTTGGAAAGAGTATATAAATCTTAAGACTGATCTGGTTCAGCTTCTTTAGGAACTATTTCTGGTTCTGGTTCTGCTGTTTGTGTTGAGATTGAAAATAGGAAAATGGAGAAAAAAAATCATTGTACCATGAAGAAAAAAATGGAGAAAAAATGTTTCAGAAAGAGTATATAAATCTTAAGACTGAACTGGTTCAGCTTCTTCAGGAACTATTTCTGTTCTTACGACACCATGTTTACAAACTGAATGAAAGAACCAGTAATAAGTATGGCAACATCCAAAGAAACGGAAAAAATGGAACATGAAGGAAACATTTTCCCCATGTTATTTTCTCTTTGATTCCAAATCACTTCTCGCAGTGCAATTTCCATTGTAGTAATAATGGTAGTGACACCCTTCAGAATAAGAAAGGAAAAAAGGATACTTGTAATTAGGGACAAAATGCATGATACATATATTCTTGCAAAGAAAGATAAGGCGTAAACATTTGTAAATTACAAATTCTTTGGGTAAGAAACACCACGAAGTTACCTAAGCTTAGTTGATGTGCGGAAATGAAAAATGATTGGTCTTCAATGCTTCGCTTGAAAATTCGGAAACCCTGTTGAAACACACATGTGATTAGACTAAATGAAAAATGTACTTATCAGTAGATAGAACATGATGAAAGGAGGTACAAAAATCTCAGGTATCCTTGAAACAAAAGGAATGGAGAACTAACATGTCTCTGCAGGAAAGAAGTTACAAACGGAAGTTGAATTTCATTATCCTTGAGAGTTATAATCTGGAAAAGGAATCTGTTATTTCTGCGTGTTTCAGCTGTTTGTTAAACTATTGTGAAGAAGATTTCCAACAAGACCAGGCACAAAGACAAGGAACATACAAAAGAGGATTTCCGTTGTCTCAACTGCTAGTTAAAAGCTAAAACAGTTGAAAAATCCAAGAAAGTATGAGTATAGAAGCATGTTTGAGCTTCTTTACAAACTTATTCTGCAGACTTAAACCTTCTTTACAACTGAAAGTAATGCCACAAAGTATCACCAGGGAACCAGCATAACAGTTTCATTGGGGAACCTTCTTTACAACTGATAAAGAAACAACAGAAGAGTTCCCTCTCGGTACTATTCCTTTGAGTTGGAAAATTTTGTTACATTGGGACCCTTGATAATAAAAAGGGAAATATGTTAGTTGGTACATAAGCTGTGTTCATATGTGGGTTCAAAAATGATTGCCTTGAAAGCTTTATTTGAACATGCGGAAACCCTGTTGAAGCAGAAATAATTTGAAATTAATTTCAACCTACGCAACAAGGAAAACAAGTGTCTACCAAAGAAATTATGGTTTGTTGTACTTGCGATAAATAGAAGTAGGGATTTCCATGTCTCTGCAGGAAAGAGGTTACAAATGGCAGCTGAATTTCATTGTCTGCAAGTGACAATCTCGAAAAGCAATTCTCACGTAGACCTTGTAAATCATCCTTTAGAATTTTAGGAAAATTGCAGTTCAATTTATGTTATGTTCCGGAGAATCAGAAAAATGGAATGGAATTGTTTTCATTGGAGAAATAGGGGGCGGGTGTGCGTGTGTGTGGCGGGGGGGTGGGGGTTGGGGGGGTACTTACATTAGAGAAACCCTCCATTCCAAGACATTTGTAGTTGCTAAGATACTGAAGAAGGAAAATTCCTGAGTCATACCTGTACAAAAAAAGAAAGACATGGAAATTCCAGTCATTTCAAAACACTTTCTATCTTTTATTGAGAGTATAGAACAAAGAAGTCGTTCATCACTCATATAAAAGAACATGGGAGAGTTCCAAAAAGATAGAGAAGGCACCTAAAATTGACCTTCAGAGCTGGTAGAAATTTTGACTCAAAATTTCCTATGCTAAAAGTAGTATTTTCGTATGTAGCAGCAAACAAAGGCTTGAAGTTGTAGATCACAACAATAATTTTAGACAGAAATGCATCGCCACTGTAGTACGGGTTCACAATGTCAAAAAATTCCACTCTAAAGAAACATTTTCCAAGGAACATTATTCAAGGAACATAATTCAAGTATTTAGGGAACATTATTCGATGAACAATTTCCAAGGAACATTATTTAGGAAACATTATTGAAAAGGGCGTAATTTGGGGATCAAATATTGAAGGAGCAATTTTGTAGGGAACATTATTGGCGGAACATTATTTAGGAACTATTTTCAAGGAACATTATTTAGGAAACCAATATTAAAGGAACAATTTTGTAGGGAACATTATTGGAGGCATAAAAAAATTGAGCGAAAAACTTTATCAAAGGAACATTCCCAAAAATAACATTATTAGGGAAACATTATTCAAGTATTTAGGGAACATTATGTAGAGAACATTATTTGAAGAAACATTATTTATAGACCAAACATTGAAGGAACAATTTTGTAGGGAACATTAGAGAAGGAACAATTTGAAGTGAACATTACAGAAATTAGGGAAACTTTTTTCAAGTATCATTATTTAGCAAACACTATTTGAACAAAGGGTCCAAAATATTGAATAAACATTATTCAAAGGAACATTTCGAAATGAACATTATTAGGGGACATTATTCAAGTATTTAGGGGAGATTATTCAGGGAACAGTTTAAGGAACATTATTTATGAAACGAAAAAAAGAACAATTTTGTAGGGAACATTATTGGCAGAACACCATTGGCGGAACATTATTTAGGGATCAAAAAATATTGAGCGGAAAACTTTATCAAAGGAATAGTTCGAAGTGAACATTATTAGGGGGCATAATTCAAGTATTTAGGGAATATTATTCGGTGAACAATTTCCAAGGAACATTATTTAGGAAACATTATTGAAAGGGGCATAATTTAGGGACCAAATATTGAAGGAACTATTTTGTAGGGATCATTACTGGCGGAACATTATTTAGGGAACTATTTCCAAGGAGCATTATTGAAGGAACATAATTCAAGTATTTAGGGAACATTATTCGATGAACAATTTCCAAGGAACATTACTTAGGAAACATATTGAAAGGGGCATAATTTAGGGATCAAATATTGAAGGAACAATTTTGTAGGGAACATTAGTGGCGGAACATTTTCCAAGGAACATTATTGAAGGAACATTTCAAAGTGAACATTATTAGGGGACATAATTCAAGCATGTAGAGAAACATTTTCCAAGGAACATTATTCAAGGACCATAATTCAAGTATTTAGAATCATTGATAGTTGTGCTATTCGCAGAAGAAAGCATGATAACGAAAACATTAAATACATTAGCATATAAAAAGGTCAACAAACTATATCAATGACAGTAAAAAGATCAAACAACTATGTTAGTACTTAAAAGGGATTGCTAGGCAAGTTCTGCTTTTGTGTGTGTGCCCAAACGAATAAGAGCTAAGCAACACAGAGGACAAGAACACCACGAATAATCATGTTATGATAATACTTGTGAAGGAAATATGCCCTAGAGGCAATAATAAAGTTGTTATTTATATTTCCTTATATCATGATAAATGTTTATTATTCATGCCAGAATTGTATTAACCGGAAACTTAGTACATGTGTGAATACATAGACAAACAGAGTGTCACTAGTATGCCTCTACTTGACTAGCTCGTTGAATCAAAGATGGTTATGTTTCCTAGCCATAGACACGAGTTGTCATTTGATTAACGGGGTCACATCATTGGAGAATGATGTGATTGACTTGACCCATTCCGTTAGCTTAGCACTTGATCGTTTAGTATATTGTTAGTGCTTTCTTCATGACTTATACATGTTCCTATGACTATGAGATTATGCAACTCCCGAATACCGGAGGAACAATTTGTGTGCTACCAAACGTCACAACGTAACTGGGTGATTAAAAAGGTGCTCTACAGGTGTCTCCGATGGTACTTGTTGAGTTGGCATAGATTGAGATTAGGATTTGTCACTCCAATTGTCGGAGAGGTATCTCTGGGCCCTCTCGGTAATGCACATCACTATAAGCCTTGCAAGCAATGTGACTAATGAGTTAGTTGCCGGATGATGCATTACAGAACGAGTAAAGAGACTTGCCGGTAACGAGATTGAACTAGGTATGGTGATACCGACGATCGAATCTTGGGCAAGTAACATACCGATGACAAAGGGAACAACGTATGTTGTTATGCGGTTTGACCAATAAAGATCTTCGTAGAATATGTAGGAGCCAATATGAGCATCCAGGTTCCGCTATTGGTTATTAGCCGGAGATGTGTCTTGGTCATGTCTACATAGTTCTCGAACCCTTAGGGTCCGCACGCTTAACGTTCGGTAATGATTTATATTATGAGTTATGTGATTTGATGACCGAAGTTTGTTCAGAGTCCCGTATGAGATCGGGGACATGACGAGGAGTCTCGAAATGATCGGGCCGTCAAGATCAACATATTGGAAGGCTATATTCGGACATCGGAAAGGTTCCGAGTGATTTGGGTATTTTTTGGAGTACCGAAGAGTTACAAGAATTTGTATTGGGCCTTAATGGGCCATACGGGAAAGGAGAGAAAAGGCCTCAAGGGTGACCGCACCCCTCCCCATGGACTGGTCCGAATTGGACTTGGGAGAGGGGGCGCCCCCTTGCTTCCTTCCCCTTCTCCCTTCCCCTTTTCCTATTCCATGTGGGAGGTGGAATCCTACTAGGACTAGGGAGTCCTAGTAGGACTCCACACATTGGGCACGCCCTATGAGGGCCGGCCTCCTCCTCCCTCCATCCTTTATATACGTGGCCAGGGGACACCCCATAGACACACAAGTTACACAAGTTGATCATTGATCTTTAGCCGTGTGCGGTGCCCCCCTCCACCATAATCCACCTCGGGCATATCGTAGCGGTGCTTTGGATAAGCCCTACGTCGGTAGCTTCATCAACACCGTCATCACGCCGTCGTGTTGAAGGAACTCTCCCTCGAAGCTTTACTGGAACATGAGTTCGTGGGACGTCACCAAGCTGAACGTGTGCAGATCGTGGAGGTGCCGTACGTTCGGTACTAGGATCGGTCGACCGTGAAGGCGTACGACTACATCAACCGCATTGTCATAACGCTTCCACTTACGGTCTACGAGGGTACGTGGACGACACTCTCCCCTCTCGTTGCTATGCATCACCATGATCTTGCGTGTGCGTAGGAATTTTTTTGAAATTACTACGTTCCCCAACAGTGGCATCCGAGCCAGGTTTATGCGTAGATGTTATATGCACGAGTAGAACAGAAGTGAGTTGTGGGCGATACTAGTCATACTGCTTACCAGCATTTCATACTTTGATTCGGTGGTATTGTTGGATGAAGCGGCTTGGACCGACATTATGTGTACGCTTACGCGAGACTGGTTCTACCGACGTGCTTCGCACATAGGTGGCTAGCGGGTGTCAGTTTCTCCAACTTTAGTTGAATTGAGTGTGGCTACGCCCTGTCCTTGTGAAGGTTAAAACAACACATACTTGACGAAATATCGTTGTGGTTTTGATGCGTAGGTAAGAACGGTTCTTGCTTAGCCCGTAGCAGCCACGTAAAACTTGCAACAACAAAGTAGAGGACGCCTAGCTTGTTTTTGCAGGGCATGTTGTGATGTGATATGGTCAAGACATGATGCTATATTTTATTGTATGAGATGATCATGTTTTTAACGGAGTTATCGGCAACTGACAGGAGCCATATGGTTGTCGCTTTTATTGTATGAAATGCAATCGCCATGTAATTGCTTTACTTTATCACTAAGCGATAGCGATAGTCATGGAAGCAATAGTTGGCAAGACGACAACGATGCTATGATGGAGATCAAGGTGTCGCGCTGGTGACGTTGGTGATCATGACGGTGCTTTGGAGATGGAGATCAAAGGCACAAGATGATGATGGCCATATCATATCACTTATATTGATTGCATGTGATGTTTATCTTTTATGCATCTTATTTTTCTTAGTTCGACGGTAGCATTATAAGATAATATCTCACTAAATTTCAAGGTACAAGTGGTCTCCCTGAGTATGCACCGTTGCCAAAGTTCGTCGTGCTGAGACACCACGTGATGATCGGGGGTGCAAGCCAGTTTTGCACATGCAAAAATACTCGGGTTAAACTTAATGAACCTAGAACACTGAGACCGAAAGGTCAAGCCTGAATCATATAGTAGATATGATCAACATAGTGATGTTCACCATTGAAAACTACTCCATCTCACGTGATGATCGGACATGGTTTAGTTGATTTGGATCACGTGATCAATTAGATGGTTAGAGGGATGTCTATCTAAGTGGGAGTTCTTAAGTAATATGATTAATTGAACTTGAATTTATCATGAACTTAGTCCTGATAGTATTTTGCAAATTATGTTGTAGATCAATAGCTCGCGTTATAGCTTCTCTATGTTTTTATATGTTCCTAGAGAAAACTAAGTTGAAAGATGTTAGTAGCAATGATGCGGACTGGGTCCGTGATCTGAGGTTTATCCTCATTGCTGCACAGAAGAATTATGTCCTTGATGCACCGCTAGGTGACAAACCTATTGCAGGAGTAGATGCAGACGTTATGAACGTTTGGCTAGCTCAATATGATGACTACTTGATAGTTTAGTGCACCATGCTTAACGGCTTAGAATCGGGACTTCAAATACATGTTGAACGTCATGGACCATATGAGATGTTCCAGGAGTTGAAGTTAATATTTCAAGCAAATACCCGACTTGAGAGATATGAAGTCTCCAACAAGTTCTATAGATAAAAGATGGAGGAGAATAGCTCAAGCAGTGAGCATGTGCTCAAATTGTCTGGGTACTACAATCGCTTGAATCAAGTGGGAGTTAATCTTCCAGATAAGATAGTGATTGACAGAGTTCTTTAGTCACCATCACCAAGTTAGTAGAACTTCGTGATGAACTATAGTATGCAAGGGATGACGAAAACGGTTCCCGAGCTTTTCATGATGATGAAATGATGAAGGTAGAAATCAAGAAAGAGCATCAAGTGTTGATGATTAACAAGACCACTAGTTCCAAGAAAAGGGCAAAGGGAAAGAAAGGGAACTTCAAGTAGAATGGCAAGCAAGTTGTCACTCCCGTGAAAAAGCCCGAAGCTGGACCAAAGCCTGAAACTAAGTGCTTCTACTGCAAAGGAAATAGTCACTGGAAGCGGAAATGCCCTGAATATTTGGTGGATACGAAGGATGGCAAAGTGAACAAGGGTATATTTGATATACTGGTTATTGATGTGTACCTTACTAGTGTTTATAGTAGCCCCTGGGTATTTAATACTTGTTCGTTTGCTAAGATTGGTAACTCGAAACAGGAGTTGCAGAATAAACAAAGACTAGTTGAGGGTGAAGTGATGATGTATGTTGGAAGTGGTTCCAAGATTGATATGATCATCATCGCACACCCCCTATACTTTCGGGATTAGTGTTAAACCTAAATAAATGTTATTTGGCGTTTGCGATGAGCATGAATATGTTTTGATCATGTTTATTGCAATACGGTTATTCATTTAAAGTCAGAGAATAATTGTTCTTTTGTTTACATGAATAAAACCTTCGATGGTCATACACCCAATGAAAATAGTTTGTTGGATCTCGATCGTAGTAATACACATATTCATAATATTGATGCCAAAAGATGCAAAGTTGATAATGATAGTGCAACTTATTTGTGGCACTTCCGTTTGGGTCATATCGATGTAAAGCGCATGAAGAAACTCCATAAAGATGGACTTTTGGAATCACTTGGTTATGAATCATTTGATGCTTGCGAACCGTGCCTTTTGGGCAAGGTGACTAAAACTCCGTTCTTCGGAACAATGGAACGAGCTACTGACTTGTTGGAAATAATACATACCGATGTATACGGTCCAATGAGTGTTTATGCTCGTGGCGGGTATCATTATTTTCTGACCTTCACAGATGATTTGAGTAGATATGAGTATATCTACTTAATGAAACACAAGTCTGAAACATTCGAAAAGTTCAAAGAATTTCAGAGTGAAGTGGAGAATCATCGTAACAAGAAAATAAAATTGCTATGATCTGATCGTGAAGGAGAATATTTGAGTTACGAGTTTGGCCTTCATTTAAAACAATGTGGAATAGTTTCACAGCTCATGCCACCTGGAACACCACAGCGTAATGGTGTGTCCGAACATCGTAACCGCACTTTATTGGATATGGTGCGATCTATGATGTATCCTACCGATTTGCCACTATCGTTTTGGGGTTATGCATTAGAGACAACTGCATTCACTTTAAATAGGGCACCATCAAAATCCGTTGAGACGACGCCTTATGAATTGTGGTTTGGCAAGAGACCAAAGTTGTCGTTTCTTAAAGTTTGGGGCTGCGATGCTTATGTGAAAAAAAGCTTCAACCTGATAAGCTCGAACCCAAATCGGAGAAATGTGTCTTCATAGGATACGCAAAGGAAACTGTTGGGTACACCTTCTATCACAGATCCGAAGGCAAGATCGTTGCTAAGAATGGATCCTTTCTAGAGAAGGAGTTTCTCTCGAAAGAAGTGAGTGGGAGGAAAGTAGAACTTGATGAGGTAATTGTACCTTCTCCCAATTTGGAAAGTAGTTCATCACAGAAACCAGTTCCAGTGATTCCTACACCAATTAGTGAGGAAGCTAATGATGATGATCATGAAACTTCAGATCAAGTTATTACCGAACCTCGTAGATCTCCCAGAGTACAATCCGTACCAAAGTGGTACGGTAATCCTATTCTGGAAGTCATGTATACTAGACCACGATGAACCTACGAACTATGAGGAAGCGGTGATGCGCCCAGATTTTGCGAAATGGCTTGAGGCCATGAAATCTGAGATGGGATCCATGTATGAGAACAAAGTGTGGACTTTGGTTGACTTGCCCGATGATCGGCAAGCCATAGAAAATAAATGGATCTTCAAGAGGAAGACGGACGCTGATAGTAGTGTTACTATCTACAAAGCTAGACTTGTTGGTTTTTGATAAAGTTCAAGGTGTTGACTATGATGAGATTTTCTCACTCGTAGCGATGCTTAAGTCTATCCGAATCATGTTAGCAAATTGTCACATTTTATGAAATATAGCAAATGGATGTCCAAACTACATTCCCTAATGGATTTCTTAAAAAAGAGTTGTATATGATGCAACCAGAAGGTTTTGTCGATCCTAAAGGTGCTAACAAAATGTGCAAGCTCCAGCGATCCATCTATGGACTGGTGCAAGCATCTCGGAGTTGGAATATACACTTTGATGAGTTGATCAAAGCATATAGCTTTATGCAGACTTGCAGTGAAGCCTGTATTTACAAGAAAGTGAGTGGGAGCACTACAACATTTCTGATAAGTATATGTGAATGGCATATTGTTGATCAGAAATAATGTAGAATTTTTCTAGAAAGCATAAAGGAGTATGTGAGAAGAGTTTTTCAAAGAAAGACCATGGTGAAGCTGCTTACATATTAAGCATCAAGATCTATAGAGATAGATCAAGGCGCTTTATAAGTTTTTTTTCAATGAGTACATACCTTGACAAGATTTTGAAGTAGTTCAAAATAGAACAATCAAACAAAGATTCTTGCCTGTGTTACAAGGTGTGAAATTGAGTAAGACTCAAAGCCCGACCACGGCAGAATATAGAAAGCGAATTAAAGTCATTCCCTATGCCTCAGCCATAGGTTCTATAAAGTATGCCATGCTGTGTACCAGATTTATTGTATACCCTACACTGAGTTTGGCAAGGGAGTACAATAGTGATCTAGGAGTAGATCACTGGTCAGCGGTCAAAATTATCCTTAGTAAGGACTAAGGAAATGTTTCTCGGTGATGGGTGTCGGTGTCAAAACCGGCGGATCTCGGGTAGGGGGTCCTGAACTGTGCGTCTAGGCGGATGGTAACAGGAGACAAGAGACACGATGTTTTAACCCAGGTTCGGGCCCTCTCGATGGAGGTAAAACCCTACTCCTGCTTGAGTGGATCTACCACGAGATCAAGGAGGCTAAACCCTAGAAGCTAGCCTATGGTATGATTATTGTAATGGTTGTGTGTCCTACGGACTAAAACCCTCCAGTTTATATAGACACCGGAGAGGGCTAGGGTTACACAGAGTCGGTTACAATGGTAGGAGATCTACATATCCATATTGCCAAGCTTGCCTTCCACGCCAAGGAAAGTCCCATCCGGACATGGAACGAAATCTTCAATCTTGTATCTTCATAGTCTTGGAGTCCGGCTGACGATGATAGTCCGGCTATCCGGACACCCCCTAGTCCAGGATGTTGGGGAACGTTGCAGAAAATTAAAATTTTTCCTACGGTTTCACCAAGATCCATCTATGAGTTCATCTAAGCAACGAGTCATGAGAGAGAGTTTGCATCTACATACCACTTGTAGATCGTGTGCGGAAGCTTGCAAGGTGATGATGGAGTCGTACTCGACGTGATTCGAATCACCGATGACCAAGTGCTGAACGGACAGCACCTCCGTGTTCAACACACGTACGGTACGGGTGACGTCTCCTCTGTCTTGATCCAGCAAGGAGGAAGGAGAGGTTGAGGAAGACAGCTCCACCGGCAGCACGACGGCGTGGTGATGGTGGAGAAGCAGTACTCCGACAGGGCTTCGCCGAGCACACAACGGAGGAGGAGAGGTGTTGGGGAGGGGAGGGCTGCGCCTTGGCTTGTGGTGCGGCTGCCCTCCCCTCACCCCTCTATTTATAGGGGGGAAGGGAGAAGGGGGCCGACCCCTCTAGATCCCATCTAGAGGGGGGCGGCGGCCAAGGGGAGAGGGGGAGAGGGTGGCTTGCCCCCCAAGCCAAGGGGGGCGCCCCCTCTAGGGTTCCCCCCTCAACCCTAGGCGCAAGGGCCCAAGGGAGGGGGTGCGCCCAGCCCACCAGGGGCTGGCTCCCTGTCCCACGCAGCCCATGTGGTCCCCCGGGAGGGGTGGCCCCACCCGGTGGACCCCCGGAACCCTTCCGGTGGCCCCGGTACAATACCGGTATGACCCCGAAACTTCCCGGTGCCCGTTTGACAACTTCCCATATATAAATCTTTACCTCCAGACCCTTCCGGAACTCCTCGTGACGTCCGGGATCTCATCCGGGACTCCGAACAACATTTGGTAGTCACATACTAGTCTTCCTAATAACCCTAGCGTCACCGAACCTTAAGTGTGTAGACCCTACGGGTTCGGGAGACATGCAGACATGACCGAGACGCTCCCAGGTCAATAACCAATAGCGGGATCTGGATACCCATGATGGCTCCCACATGCTCCTCGATGTTTTCATCGGATGAACCACGATGTCGAGGATTCGATCAAACCCTGTATACAATTCCCTTTGTCAATCGGTACGTTACTTGCCCGAGACTCGATCGTCGGTATCCCAATACCTTGTTCAGTCTCGTTACCGGCAAGTCACTTTACTCGTACCATAACGCATGATCCTGTGGCCAACACCTTGGTCACCTTGAGCTCATTATGATGATGCATTACCGAGTGGGCCCAGAGATACCTCTCCGTCATACGGAGTGACAAATCCTAGTCTCGATCCGCATAAAACAATAGATACTTTCGGAGATACCTGTAGTGCACCTTTATTGTCACCCAGTTACGTTGTGACGTTTGATACACCCAAAGCACTCCTACGGTATCCAGGAGTTACACGATCTCATGGTCGAAGGAAGAGATACTTGACATTGGCAAAGCTCTAGCAAACGAACTATACGACCTTTGTGCTATGCTTAGGATTGGGTCTTGTCCATCACATCATTCTCCTAATGATGTGATCCCGTTATCAACGACATCCAATCTCCATAGTCAGGAAACCATGACTATCTGTTGATCACAACGAGCTAGTCAACTAGAGGCTCACTAGGGACATATTGTGGTCTATGTGTTCACACGTGTATTACGATTTCCGGATAATACAGTTATAGCATGAACAAAAGACAATTATCATGAACAATGAAATATAATAATACTTTTATTATTGCCTCTAGGGCATATTTCCAACAGTCTCCCACTTGCACTAGAGTCACCAATCTAGTTACATTGTGATGAATCGAACACCCATAGAGTTCTGGTGTTGATCATGTTTTGCTCGCGAGAGAGGTTTAGTCAACGGATCTGCGACATTCAGATCCGTATGTACTTTGCAAATTTCTATGTCTCCATCTTGAACATTTTCACGGATGGAGTTGAAACGACGCTTGATGTGCCTGGTCTTCTTGTGAAACCTGGGCTCCTTGGCAAGGGCAATAGCTCCAGTGTTGTCACAGAAGAGTTTGATCGGCCCCGACGCATTGGGTATGACTCCTAGGTCGGTGATGAACTCCTTCACCCAGATCGCTTCATGCGCTGCCTCCGAGGCTGCCATGTACTCCGCTTCACATGTGGATCCCGCCACAACGCTCTGCTTGCAGCTGCACCAGCTTACTGCTCCACCATTCAACATATACACGTATCCGGTTTGTGACTTAGAGTCATCCGGATCTGAGTCGAAGCTAGCGTCAACGTAACCCTTTACGACGAGCTCTTCGTCTCCTCCATAAACGAGAAACATGTCCTTTGTCCTTTTCAGGTACTTCAGGATATTCTTGACCACTGTCCAGTGTTCCTTGCCGGGATTGCTTTGGTATCTTGCTACCAAACTTACGGCAAGGTTTACATCAGGTCTGGTACACAGCATGGCATACATAATAGATCCTATGGCTGAAGCATAGGGGATGGCACTCATCTCTTCTTTATCTTTTGCCGTGGTCGGTGATTGAGCTACGCTCAATCTCACACCTTGTAACATAGGCAAGAACCCTTTCTTGGACTGATCCATTTTGAACCTTTTCAAAATCTTATCAAGGTATGTGCTTTGTGAAAGACCTATGAGGCGTCTCGATCTATCTCTATAGATCTTGATGCCTAATATATAAGCAGCTTCTCCAAGGTCCTTCATTGAAAAACACTTATTCAAGTAGGCCTTAATGCTGTCCAGAAATTCTGTATTATTCCCCATCAAGAGTATGTCATCTACATATAATATGAGAAATGCTACAGAGCTCCCACTCACTTTCTTGTAAACGCAGGCTTCTCCATAAGTCTGCGCAAACCCAAACGCTTTGATCATCTCATCAAAGCGAATGTTCCAACTCCGAGATGCTTGCACCAGTCCATAAATGGATCACTGGAGCTTGCATACTTTGTTAGCGTTCTTAGGATCGACAAAACCTTCCGGCTGCATCATATACAACTCTTCCTTAAGATGCCCGTTAAGGAATGCCGTTTTGACGTCCATCTGCCATATCTCATAATCATAGTATGCGGCAATTGCTAACATGATTCGGACGGACTTCAGCTTCGCTACGGGAGAGAATGTCTCGTCGTAGTCAATTCCTTGAACTTGTCGATAACCCTTAGCGACAAGTCGAGCTTTATAGATGGTAACATTACCATCCGCGTCCGTCTTCTTCTTAAAAACCCATTTGTTTTCTATTGCTCGCCGATCATTGGGCAAGTCTGTCAAAGTCCATACTTTGTTTTCATACATGGATTCTATCTCGGATTTCATGGCTTCAAGCCATTTGTTGGAATCTGGGCCCGCCATTGCTTCTTCATAGTTCGAAGGTTCACCGTTGTCCAACAACATGATTTCCAGGACAGGGTTGCCGTACCACTCTGGTGCGGAACGTGTCCTTGTGGACCTACGAAGTTCTGTAGCAACTTGATCCGAAGTACCTTGATCATCATCATTGGTTTCCTCTACAGTTGGTGTGGGCATCACAGGAACATTTTCCTGAGCTGCACCACTATCCCGTTCGAGAGGTAGCACTTCATCGAGTTCTACTTTCCTGCCACTTACTTCTTTCGAGAGAAACTCTTTTTCCAGGAAGCATCCGTTCTTGGCAATAAAGATCTTGCCTTCGGATCTTAAGTAGAAGGTATACCCGACAGTTTCCTTAGGGTATCCTATGAATACGCATTTTTCCGACTTGGGTTCGAGCTTTTCAGGTTGAAGTTTCTTGACATAAGCATCGCATCCCCAAACTTTTAGAAACGACAGCTTAGGTTTCTTCCCAAACCATAATTCATACGGTGTCATCTCAACGGATTTAGACGGTGCCCTATTTAAAGTGAATGTAGCTGTCTCTAGAGCGTATCCCCAAAATGATAGCGGTAAATCGGTAAGAGACATCATAGACCGCACCATATCTAATAGAGTGCGATTACGACGTTCGGACACACCGTTACGCTGAGGTGTTCCAGGCGGCGTGAGTTGTGAAACGATTCCACATTTCTTTAAGTGTGTACCAAATTCGTGACTTAAGTATTCTCCTCCACGATCTGATCGAAGGAACTTTATCTTTCGGTCACGTTGATTCTCCACCTCATTCTGAAATTCCTTGAACTTTTCAAAGGTTTCAGACTTGTGTTTCATTAAGTAAACATACCCATATCCACTCAAGTCATCAGTGAGAGTGAGAACATAACGATATCCTCCGCGAGCCTCAATGCTCATTGGACTGCATACATCGGTATGTATGATTTCCAACAAGTTGGTCGCTCGCTCCATTGTTCCGGAGAACGGAGTCTTGGTCATTTTGCCCATGAGGCATGGCTCGCATGTGTCAAACGATTCATAATCAAGAGACTCCAAAAGTCCATCAGCATGGAGCTTCTTCATGCGCTTGATACCAATGTGACCAAGGCGGCAGTGCCACAAGTATGTGGGACTATCGTTATCAACTTTACATCTTTTGGCATCCACACTATGAACATGTGTAATATTACGCTCGAGATTCATTAAGAATAAACCATTGACCATCGGAGCATGACCATAAAACATATCTCCCATATAAATCGAACAACCATTATTCTCAGACTTAAATGAGTAGCCATCTCGTATTAAACGAGATCCAGATACAATGTTCATGCTCAAACTTGGCACAAAATAACAATTATTGAGGTTCAAAACTAATCCCGTAGGTAAATGTAGAGGTAGCGTGCCGACGGCGATCACATCGACCTTGGAACCATTCCCGACGCGCATCGTCACCTCGTCCTTCGCCAGTCTCCGTTTATTCCGTAGCTCCTGCTGTGTGTTACAAATATGAGCAACGGCACCGGTATCAAATACCCAGGAGTCACTACGATTACTGGTAAGGTACACATCAATTATATGTATATCAAATATACCTTTTGTGTTGCCGGCCTTCTTATCCGCTAAGTATTTGGGGCAGTTCCGCTTCCAGTGACCCTTCCCCTTGCAATAAAAGCACTCAGTCTCAGGCTTGGGTCCATTCTTTGACTTCTTCCCGGTAACTGGCTTACCAGGCGCGGCAACATCCTTGCCGTCCTTCTTGAAGTTCTTCTTGCCCTTGCCCTTCTTGAACTTAGTGGTCTTATTGACCATCAACACTTGATGTTCTTTCTTGATTTCAGCCTCTGCTGACCTCAGCATCGAGAACACTTCAGGAATGGTCTTTTCCATCCCCTGCATGTTGTAGTTCATCACAAAGCTCTTGTAGCTTGGTGGGAGCGACTGGAGGATTCTGTCAATGACTGCCTCATCTGGGAGGTTAATGTTCAGCTGGGTCATACGGTTGTGTAACCCAGACATCTTGAGTATGTGCTCACTGACAGAACTGTTTTCCTCCATCTTACAACTGTAGAACTTGTCGGAGACATCATATCTCTCGACCCGGGCATGAGCTTGGAAAACTAGTTTCAGCTCTTCGAACATCTCATATGCTCCGTGATGCTCAAAACACTTTTGGAGCCCCGGTTCTAAGCTGTAAAGCATGCCGCACTAAACGAGGGAGTAATCATCAGCGCGAGTTTGCCAAGCATTCATAATGTCTTGGTTCTCTGGGATGGGAGCGTCACCTAGCGGTCCTTCTAGGACATATTGCTTCTTGGCAGCTATGAGGATAATCCTCAGGTTCCGGACCCAGTCCGTATAGTTGCTGCCATCATCTTTCAGCTTGGTTTTCTCTAGGAACGCGTTGAAGTTCATGTTGCCATGAGCGTTGGCCATTTGATCTACAAGACATATTTGCAAAGGTTTTAGACTAAGTTCATGATAATTAAGTTCTAATCAAATTATGAACTCCCACTCAGATTAGACATCCCTTTGGTTATCTAAGTGTTACACGATCCGAGTCGACTAGCCCGTGTCCGATCATCACGTGAGACGGACTAGTCATCGTCGGTGAACATTTTCATGTTGATCGTATCTTCCATACGACTCGTGTTCGACCTTTCGGTCTCCGTGTTCCGAGGCCATGTCTGTACATGCTAGGCTCGTCAAGTTAACCCTAAGTGTTTTCGCTGTGTAAAACTGTCTTACACCCGTTGTATGTGAACGTAAGAATCTATCACACCCGATCATCACGTGGTGCTTCGAAACGACGAACTGTAGCAACGGTGCACAGTTAGGGGAGAACACTTCTTGAAATTTTTTGTAAGGGATCATCTTATTTACTACCGTCGTCCTAAGTAAACAAGATGCATAAACATAATAAACATCACATGCAATTATATAGTTGTGACATGATATGGCCAATATCATATAGCTCCATTGATCTCCATCTTCGGGGCTCCATGATCATCTTGTCACCGGCTTGACACCATGATCTCCATCATCATGATCTCCATCATCGTGTCTTCATGAAGTTGTCACGCCAACGACTACTTCTACTTCTATAGCTAACGCGTTTAGCAATAAAGTAAAGTAAGTTACATGGCGTTCTTCAATGACACGCAGGTCATATAAAAAATAAAGACAACTCCTATGGCTCCTGCCGGTTGTCATACTCATCGACATGCAAGTCGTGAATCCTATTACAAGAACATGATCTCATACATCACAATTCATCATTCATCACAACTTCTGGCCAATCACATCACATGATCAATCGCTGCAAAAACAAGTTAGACGTCCTCTAATTGTTGTTGCATCTTTTACGTGGCTGCGATTGGGTTCTAGCAAGAACGTTTTCTTACCTACGAATAACCACAGCGTGATTTTGTCAACTTCTATTTACCCTTCATAAGGGCCCTGTTCATCGAATCCGCTCCAACTAAAGTGGGAGAGACAGACACCCGCCAGCCACCTTATGCAACTAGTGCATGTCAATCGGTGGAACCGGTCTCACGTAAGCGTACATGTAAGGTTGGTCCGGGCCGCTTCCCACAATGCCGTTGAAGCAAGAAAAGACTAGTAGAGGCAAGTAAGTTGACAAGATCCACGCCCACAACAAATTGTGTTCTACTCGTGCAAAGAGAACTACGCATAGACCTAGCTCATGATGCCACTGTTGGGGAACGTTGCAGAAAATTAAAATTTTTCCTACGGTTTCACCAAGATCCATCTATGAGTTCATCTAAGCAACGAGTCATGAGAGAGAGTTTGCATCTACATACCACTTGTAGATCGCGTGCGGAAGCTTGCAAGGTGATGATGGAGTCGTACTCGACGTGATTCGAATCACCGATGACCAAGTGCTGAACGGACAGCACCTCCGCGTTCAACACACGTACGGTACGGGTGACGTCTCCTCCGTCTTGATCCAGCAAGGAGGAAGGAGAGGTTGAGGAAGATAGCTCCACCAGCAGCACGACGACGTGGTGATGGTGGAGAAGCAGTACTCCGACAGGGCTTCGCCGAGCACACAACGGAGGAGAGGTGTTGGGGAGGGGAGGGCTGCGCCTTGACTTGTGGTGCGGCTGCCCTCCCCTCACCCCTCTATTTATAGGGGGGAAGGGATAAGGGGCCGGCCCCTCTAGATCCCATCTAGAGGGGGGCGGCGGCCAAGGGGAGAGGGGGAGAGGGTGGCTTGCCCCCCAAGCCAAGGGGGCGCCCCCTCTAGGGTTCTCCCCTCAACCCTAGGCGCAAGGGCCCAAGGGAGGGGGTGCGCCCAGCCCACCAGGGGCTGGCTCCCTGCCCCACGCAGCCCATGTGGTCCCCCGGGAGGGGTGGCCCCACCCGGTGGACCCCCGGAACCCTTCCGGTGGCCCCGGTACAATACCGGTATGACCCTGAAACTTCCCGGTGCCCGTTTGACAACTTCCCATATATAAATCTTTACCTCCGGACCCTTCCGGAACTCCTCGTGACATCCGGGATCTCATCCGGGACTCCGAACAACATTCGGTAGTCACATACTAGTCTTCCTAATAACCCTAGCGTCACCGAACCTTAAGTGTGTAGACCCTACGGGTTTGGGAGACATGCAGACATGACCGAGACGCTCCCAGGTCAATAACCAACAGCGGGATCTGGATACCCATGATGGCTCCCACATGCTCCTCGATGTTGTCATCGGATGAACCATGATGTCGAGGATTCGATCAAACCCTGTGTACAATTCCCTTTGTCAATCGGTACGTTACTTGCCCGAGACTCGATCGTCGGTATCCCAATACCTTGTTCAGTCTCGTTACCGGCAAGTCACTTTACTCGTACCGTAATGCATGATCCCGTGGCCAACACCTTGGTCACCTTGAGCTCATTATGATGATGCATTACCGAGTGGGCCCAGAGATACCTCTCCGTCATACGGAGTGACAAATCCCAGTCTCGATCCGCATAAAACAATAGATACTTTCGGAGATACCTGTAGTGCACCTTTATTGTCACCCAGTTACGTTGTGACGTTTGATACACCCAAAGCACTCCTACGGTATCCAGGAGTTACACGATCTCATGGTCGAAGGAAGAGATACTTGACATTGGCAAAGCTCTAGCAAACGAACTATACGACCTTTGTGCTATGCTTAGGATTGGGTCTTGTCCATCACATCATTCTCCTAATGATGTGATCCCGTTATCAACGACATCCAATGCCCATAGTCAGGAAACCATGACTATCTGTTGATCACAACGAGCTAGTCAACTAGAGGCTCACTAGGGACATATTGTGGTCTATGTGTTCACACGTGTATTACGATTTCCGGATAATACAGTTATAGCATGAACAAAAGACAATTATCATGAACAATGAAATATAATAATACTTTTATTATTGCCTCTAGGGCATATTTCCAACACAGGACTCCCTCAGTAGCCCCTGAACCAGGCTTCAATGATGATGAGTCCGGCGCGCATATTGTTCGGCATTGCAAGGCGGGTTCTTCCTCCGAATAACTCATAGAAGATTGTGAACACCAGGATAGTGTCCGGCTCTGCAAAATAAATTCCACATTCCACCGTAGAGAGAATAATATGTACACAAGTTCAATCTGCTGACGTATTTTGTGGCACGACGTCACGCCACTACCAAGCCTTTACTTGAATCGTTTTTTATTATACCACCTCAGCGCGTTTAGCGAAGTGGTTTCCTTGGCACGTCTTGTCGAAGCAGAGATCGTGTTCCCCTTATTCCGGGATTCCCATCAATACGGACGTGGGTAACCCAACCATGCCCGTTGCCACGCCCTCTCTATCGGAGGCGAGTCCCGAACGGTCACGGGGACGGCTCTTGGTATTCTCCTTCTTTATAATGGGACCAAGGCTCGTTTCTTTTCTTAGATCCTCAATCGAATCTACTCCTTGCCCCGAGTTCCAACACCCAGAGCCCTAGATTCGAGCGCTTCGGACCTTCAATAATGTCCGGCTCTGACCCACAGGGCCGGTGGATGCCCTCCTCCGTCACGGAAGAGGATGTGCTAAAGCTGCGAGAAGCCAAGTACCTGACCTACAAGATTTCGCATAGGTTGCCCGCCAAAGGGCAACTCATTCCCACCCCCGAGCCTGGCGAGTATGTCGTGTTTGTGTCCCACCTCCGTCGGGGTTTAGGCTTCCCGATGGATCCTTTTGTGAGAGGGCTCATGTTTTACTATGGGTTGGAATTCCACGACTTGGCTCCGGAGTCCATCCTCCATATTTCTTCATTCATTGTCGTTTGCGAAGCCTTCCTCCGCATTACCCCTCACTTTGGCTTGTGGCTTAAGACCTTTGACGTGGAGCCGAAGATGATCGAGGGGCGTCAAGCAGAGTGCGGCGGGGCGGTTGTAAGCAGAAGGGCCGACGCTCCATGGCCCGAGGGCTCTTTCCAGGAGGAGCTCGGCTTGTGGTAGCAGGAGTGGTTCTACATAACCACTCCCAGGGGCAGCAGGCAGAAGCCGCCGCCCATCTTCCGCCCGGGCCCTCCACAGCGGCTGATGTCATGGGTCAGCCAAGGGCTCAACTGGGGGCCGTCAAAGGACGTGCCCCTATTGCAGGGCCGGATTCGAGACCTCCAAGCGAGGGAGATCGATCTGGTCGTGGTGATGCAGGTCATGCTGATTAGGCGTCTCCTGCCCTGCAAACATCGTCCTCTCCGGTTGTGGGAGTTTAATCCGGAGGGACCGCGAATTCTCCAACACTTCATGGTTACGATACCCGTGGAGATGTACAAATTGTTCTTCGGATCACAAGAGATGTGTCCGGAATTGACCGAGGACGCCGGACTAAGATGCAATCGCCCGGATACACAAGTAAGTAGCTCTGAGTCCGGACATACCGTTGGTTTGCCTTTCTATGATTCGCCTTTTAACCGGTTGTCCTCTAAACAGGAGTGGATAACGCAAGCAAAGTTGATACGGTGTCCGGCCCCCCTCCCAGAGACCGCGCCGGATCCTGTGCTGGTCAGGATGCTGGAGGTTGCGCCTTCAGAGGAAGGCGAAGGGGGAATAGAGGAGCTACTGCCTCGACCGAGGAGGCTTTTGAGAAAGGGGAGATCGAGAATCCCTCCTTCCAAGGGGAGAAGAGGACCGCTTCCGAAAACCCGGAGGCCAAAGCCCCGAAGTGGGGGAAGAGATCTTCACCAGAGGGTCCTGCGTCCGGGGAGGCCCCGACCGCACAGTCTCCCCTAAAGAACCATCCCTCCAGCGAGCCGTAAGTAGAAAAAAGGGAGTTTTGTAATAAGGGACATCCCTATTTATGCTTCTGAGGATAACTTAAGTTTTTACCTTGTAGTTCGGATCTCCGTCCTTCTCAGATGAGCTCGTCTTCGGGGGACCTTTGTCCGGAGATGATGGAGAGCGAGATGCCTCCATCCGCCATGCCGTCAGGTGGAGCGGACGACCCTGAGGTGTCATCACGGAGGGTATCCCCGAGTCCGGCAGAGCCGAAGAGTTCGGCGCCAACTAGTGTATGGCCGGGGGAGCTGAGGGATCTGCTTGAGAGGGCGTCTATCTCAGAAGATCACCATACATTGATGAGTATGGAGATTGGAAGAATTTCGTCCGCCGAAGGCGGGTTGCATGATGCCGTCAGAAGCTTGCTGGCGGGGTTTGAGGTATGTAAAAATGACATGCCTTTTGATAGTTTTACACATGAAGTGCGCCCTGTATAGCTAGTAGCCCCTGGGACTCGGTAGGTTGTCGAGAGCGACAGCGTGCCGAGGATCAAAATCGCAGGTATTGATTTTCGCCTTTCCTATGCAGGTGGCGGATAGTCCGGTGGCCAGCCGGACTGATGGAGTTGCCGAACTAAAGCGGCAACTTGACGTTGCGGATGCGGACATCGCGCTGGTCAATAAGCGACTTGACGAGTCACAAGGTAGGTTTTTCTCCATGGTCACCTAGTAAGGGAGCCGAAGCCCACTCCTTACAACATGTGTGCTCAATGCAGATGGTGCCGCTGCTGTGGAGAGCCTTCGGGTAGAACTTGCTCGAACCAAGGAGCAGGCCAGAAGGAGTGATGCAGCTGCCTCGAGGGCGGCCGAAGAGCTAGAAGCCGAAAAGGCTGCTCACTGCCGGAGCAGGGAGGAGATGGCCGAAATGGCCGTGAAGTTGAGAGATGCTACCGACCGCTATGAGGTTCTTGGAAAAGAACGCCGAGCGGAGCAAGAAGACCTGAGGAAGGCCACTGCCGAAGCCAAGGATGCCCGTTCTGCAATGCGGGCTATAAAGGAGGAGCTGCGCCAGGCCGGAGATATTGTGGCTGGCAAGCCCTTTCTGCTGCGCCAGAGGTTTACAGACCCAAAGTATGCTCAGCTTGGCCAGCTGTGGGGTCCGGAGGATCCTTATATGGATTTAGCAGCGAGTGCGGCAGATGCCGTTGTGCACTTCCGAAGTCAGAAGGATCACGGGACGAAAGAGCTGTTTTGGTCTCAATTCCATAGTCCGGAGCGTCCACTTCCGCTGACCGATCGGTTGGCTGAGTGGGCCGAGCTGAATAGGCTATCCGGACTTGCCATGACAGATATCGTGGCTCATGTCTGGCCGGATAGGCCCAAGCCGAAGAGTTATTTTGGCTTATTGCAACAATTTCTTGGGGCGGTGCCGCATATCAAGGCGATGAAGCGGTCAGCCTGCATAGAGGGTGCAAGTATGGCGCTCGCTCGTGTGAAGACACACTGGGCGGAGATGGATGCCACCGCTGTTGCGACCCAGGGTTCGGACGAGAGCCGGTTACCCGCCGAGCACTATTTTGGGGATTCTGCGTGGTGCTCGTGTAATAGAGTCGCAGTGCTCAAAAAATGTCGTGTTCAAATGAACTTTATGGTTTGTAAAACGGTGTTTATAATATAAGCGCTTTTTGTACTTGTGCGTTCAAGTATTGAAATATCTCCTGTGCGGCCGTTTAATGTATACTTGTGTATAACCTGAAAGATGGCAGTCTTCGGCTTCAGCTCCCCACGCACATGGTGCGGAGGTGTTTGCGAAATAGCGCATTTTCACACTTAATCCAACGTCTTGGTCCTGTGAAGGAGGTGATAGCGTAGCAAACTAGGCAACCGGACTATAATGCTTTATCACTTTCACTTAGCCATAGGAGTTCAAAGGTGGGGCTACGATATAGCCCCTAGGGGCACCGCGCTCTCCGAATTCGGGGCGCGTATGTGCCTGACCGGGAAACGGTCCTTCGTCAAGGCGGAGGAATTCTAAACATTCCGATAGTCAATCGAGTGGTTGACCAGTCTCTCGCTATATCATGACAGTCAGTTTTCGGCTTTCTCTACTTAGGTGCTCGCCCAGCCGAACCGGGGCACAATCGCAGTAGTTCTCCTGGTGCCGCGTTAGCCGATGATACGGAACGTAAGGCAGCAAAACACAGGAGCCGGGCAAACCCAACATTTGACCAAAGACATGACTCGGAGCTGATGCATATAAGGCCTAACTCGAGACGCCGAACACTCCCTAAGGTATTCGGTCTTTATAATAACGGGTAGAACAATGCCCTAAGCCCCTAGTGTCCAGGTACAGGAAAGAATTTCTGGCGCGGCCGATGCCAAAACGCCAGCCTCCTCGTTGGTTATGGTGAAAAACCGCGGGATGTGAATCAACAAAAGACAGTAAGAAAGGTTTACGCAGGGACTTAGTCTGAAAAGAATCCTTGCGACGGGTCCCTGCTGCACGTCTGCGCCTGTATCTCCATTGTGCCGTATCCTGGACGGGTGTGCACGTTGTTCATCTGTAAAAAGAGAGGAACTTAGCTTGAAAGGAAATCGTGCAAAAAATGTATTAAAAATCGAAATATGAATGAATGAATAAAGCTGAGCTTATATTAGCTCATACGCACAGCCCCTTGTAAGGGGGTGTGCGGCTAGGGAGTCCCCAGCTTATTTATGCCGGACTCGTCTAGCCGTGTCCGGGGTCTTGAATGACCTTTTAATAAGATGATGCCGCGTGGACCGGGCATTTTAAGTGTAAGATACGCGTAGTGTGGTATTGCGTTAAAGCGGACAAAAGCTTCACGTCCCAATAGTGCTTGATGGCTACTTTTGAATGGGGCGACATGAAAGATTAGCTTTTCGCGTCGGAAGTTGTCGGGTGACCCGAACACAACTTCTAGTAGTAAGGAGCCCGTGCACTTGGCGTAAGGGCCTGGCGTCACTCCTTTGAAGGAAGTGCGGCTATGTTGAATTTTAGTAAGGTCTATCCCCAACTTGCGGATTGTGTCCGGATATAGCAGGTTTAAATCGCTGCCGCCATCCATCAGGACTTGTGTAAATTGTAGTCCGTCGATTATAGGATCCAATATCAGAGCAGTCCATCCTGCGTTTTGAATACTTCTGGAATAGTCCAGTTGGTCGAAAGTAATTGGTTTTGACATCCAATCTCGAGGTTCCGCTGGGGTGGACCGTGCGACGCCTACTTTGGCAGGTGCCGCATTGTTGTTCCGTATTATCACATGAAGTGAGTTTACTGTTTTGACTTCTTGTGGGAAAGTCTTTTGTTTTCCGGTGCTCTGCTGGTGGGGTTCGTCGTCATCCTCGCTTGGCGCGTCGAGCCCCTTGTGTTCGGCGTTGAGTCGGCCGGACTGTTTGAAGACCCAACAATCTCGGTGGGTGTGGTTTGCAGGCCTTCCGGAGGTGCTGTGGATTTGACATATCCGATCCAAAATTTTGTTTAAGTTGGATAGCTCGTCACTGTTGTCCTTAAGAGGTAGTGTTTTGTTGTTCGGCCGCGAGCTTTTGAATCCGGCGTTGACCGCCGTGTTCTTTGGGATTTTTTCTTTATTTCGGCGCTGGTCCTTTCTGCGCCGTGATTTTCCGTTTCCATCTCTGATCTCGGATGTACTCGGGTCGCTGGTGCTGCATCTTGCTAGCCAGCTGTCTTCCCCCACGCAAAAGCGGGTCATGAGGCTTGTTAGCGTGGCCATTGTTCTCGGCTTTTCTTGGCCGAGGTGTCTGGCGAGCCATTCGTCTCGGACATTATGTTTAAAAGCTGCTAAGGCTTCAGCGTCCGGGCAGTCGACTATTTGGTTCTTTTTGGTAAGGAACATGTTCCAGAATTTGCGCGCTGACTCTCCGGGCTGTTGAGTTATGTGACTTAAATTGTCTGCATCTGGAGGGCGGACATAAGTCCCTTGAAAATTTGCTCTAAACGCGTCCTCGAGCTCTTCCCAACTTCCAATGGTATTTTCCGGGAGGCTTTTGAGCCAATGCCGAGCTGGCCCTTTGAGCTTGAGGGGTAGATATTTTATGGCGTGGAGATCGTCTCCTCTAGCCATGTGTATGTGCAGGATGTAATCCTCAATCCAGACTCCGGGGTCTGTTGTTCCGTCGTATGCCTCTATGTTTACGGGCTTGAATCCCGCTGGGAATTCATGATCCAGCACCTCATCGGTGAAACAATAGTGGGTGTGCGGCGCCCCTGTATTTAGGCGTGCCATTATCTTCGAACATGCGGCGTGTTGTGATGCTTCCTGGGGCCCTCTTTTTTGGCCCATAAATGGACCTGACCGGGCCATCTGTTTTACGAGGATCATGTGTCGGCTTGTGTGCGGCGCCGCTTGTCGCTTTTGGCCTGTCATCTGGTCGTCTATCCGGCCAGGCGGCCTCTTTGCTTTTTGACTGTGGGGGCTCTATGGCCTCCTCGTCGAATTCTGGCAGCAACTTGCGCTTCGGGTAGCTCTTTGTTTGGTGGCCATTGCCATATTTGTCCACGGTCTTGAGTACTTTGCTCCACCTCATTCTGAGTATGTCTTCCGCTGTTTTGAGCTTCCGTTTTTCCTTCTTCAGACTTCTTGCAGTGGCGACAAGTCTTCTGTGAAGGTTCTTATGCTCCGGTGGTGTGTCCGGCGTGAGATCGTATGGACTGTTGTTTTCGCCGGGCATGGATTGATTATCCGATTCGTCCTATTCGGATGGTTGCTTGGTTACATGTTTGTCGTCCACTAGTTTGCCCTGCTCTATGGCTGGGTCATTAGGAGTGCTGTTTTTGTTGAGGCGGGACTTAGGGCGGCATCTGCGTCGCCGTTTTGGTTGTTTGTCGGCGGAATTATCCTTTGCCGCGTCCCGTTGTTCCTCGTTATCGCTTCCTTTTGGGGTATCCACCATATATACATCATGGGTTGGGGTGGCCTTCCAGTGCTCGGTAGGCGCTGGTTCTTGGTAGTCTCCGGCATCGCCGTCCATACCGTCGATATCTTCGGAGTCATAGTCTAGCATGTCGGTTAGATCGTCGACAGTGGCTATAAAGTGGGTGGTGGGTGGGGTTTGAATTTCTTCGTTGTCCGCATCCCAACCATCCTGACCGCAGTCCGGCCAGGGCTCTCCTGATAACGAGAGATGCTTTAGCGAATTCAGGATGTCGCCAAAGGGTGAGTGCTGAAAGATGTCCGCGGCGGTGAACTCCATGATCGGCGCCCAATCGGATTCGATTGGTAGGGGCGCAGGAGGTTCGGAGTCCGGCAAGGAGTCCGGCACCTCGGAGTCATGAGCTTTATAAGGGACAAGGTCAGTATTCGGCTCCATCGCCGTAGAAGTTGCAGCTCCCGAGGCGGTGTCCAGCCACCTGTCCTCGATCTGCGTTGTTGGCTCCGAACTATGGGTCAGAGCGGATTCATGTGCGGCCTCCAAGGTTTTGTCCGGTAGCAGAGCTAAATCATGCCCATCGTGACAGTGCGGCACGCTCGGCTGTGGCTGGAATCCATCAAAGATCAAATCTCCGCGGATGTCAGCCGTGAAGTTTAGGCTTCCAAATCTGACCTGATGGCCAGGGGCGCAGCTTTCGATTTGCTCCAGATGGCCAAGTGAATTGGCCCGCAGTGCAAAGCCGCCGAACACGAAGATCTGTCCGGGGAGAAAATTCTCACCCTGGACTACGTTGTTGTTGATTGAAGAAGCCATCAAGCCTATCGGTGACGACACAGAGGAACTCTCAGTGAAAGCACCAATGTCGGTGTCAAAACCGGCGGATCTCGGGTAAGGGGTCCCGAACTGTGCGTCTAGGCGGATGGTAACAGGAGACAAGGGACACGATGTTTTTACCCAGGTTCGGGCCCTCTCGATGGAGGTAAAGCCCTACTCCTGCTTGATTGATATTGATGATATGGGTAGTACAAGAGTGGATCTACCACGAGATCAAGGAGGCTAAACCCTAGAAGCTAGCCTATGGTATGATTATTGTAATGGTTGTGTGTCCTACGGACTAAAACCCTCCGGTTTATATAGACACCGGAGAGGGCTAGGGTTACACAGAGTCGGTTACAATGGTAGGAGATCTACACATCCGTATTGCCAAGCTTGCCTTCCACGCCAAGGAAAGTCCCATCCGGACACGGGACGAAGTCTTCAATCTTGGATCTTCATAGTCTTGGAGTCCGGCTGACGATGATAGTCCGGCTATCCGGACACCCCCTAGTCCAGGACTCCCTCAATGGGGGTGATAAAGAGTTCGTCGTAAAGAGTTACGTCGATGCAAGCTTTTACACCGATCCAGGTGACTCTAAGTCTCAGTCTGGATACATATTGAAAGTAGGAGCAATTAGCTAGAGTAGCTCCGTGCAGAGCATTGTAGACATAAAATATTTGCAAAATACATACGGCTCTGAATGTGACAGACCCGTTGACTAAACTTCTTTCACAAGCAAAACATGATCGCACCTTAGTACTCTTTGGGTGTTAATCACATAGCGATGTGAACTAGATTATTGACTCTAGTAAACCCTTCGGGTGTTGATCACATGACGATGTGAACTATGGGTGTTAATCACATACAGATGTGAATATTGGTGTTAAATCACATGGTGATGTGAACTAGATTATTGACTCTAGTGCAAGTGGGAGACTAAAGGAAATATGCCCTAGAGGCAATAATAAAGTTGTTATTTATATTTCCTTATATCATGATAAATGTTTATTATACATGCTAGAATTGTATTAACCGGAAACTTAGTACATGTGTGAATACATAGACAAACAAAGTGTCACTAGTATGCCTCTACTTGACTAGCTCGTTGAATCAAAGATGGTTATGTTTCCTAGCCATAGACATGAGTTGTCATTTGATTAACGGGGTCACATCATTGGAGAATGATGTGATTGACTTGACCCATTCTGTTGGCTTAGCACTTGATTGTTTAGTATATTGGTATTGCTTTCTTCATGACTTATACATGTTCCTATGACTATGAGATTATGCAACTCCCGAATACCGGAGGAACACTTTGTGTGCTACCAAACGTCATAACATAACTGGGTGATTATAAAGGTGCTCTACAGGTGTCTCCGATGGTACTTGTTGAGTTGGCATAGATCGAGATTAGGATTTGTCACTCCGATTGTCGGAGAGGTATCTCTGGGCCCTCTCGGTAATGCACATCATTATAAGCCTTGCAAGCAATGTGACTAATGAGTTAGTTGCGGGATGATGCATTATAGAACGAGTAAAGAGACTTGCCGGTAACGAGAATGAACCAGGTATGGTGATACGGACGATCGAATCTCGGGCAAGTAACATACCGATGACAAAGGGAACAACGTATGTTGTTATGCGCTTTGACCGATAAAGATCTTCGTAGAATATGTAGGAGCCAATATGAGCATCTAGGTTCCGCTATTGGTTATTGACCGGAGATGTGTCTCGGTCATGTCTACATAGTTCTCGAACCCGTAGGGTCCGCACGCTTAACGTTCGGTAACGATTTATATTATGAGTTATGTGATTTGATGACCAAAGTTTGTTCAGAGTCCCGGATGAGATCAGGGACATGACGAGGAGTCTTGAAATGATCGAGCCGTAAATATCAATATATTGGAAGGCTATATTCGGACAT
Organism: Triticum dicoccoides; assembly: GCF_002162155.2. Taxonomy (NCBI): domain Eukaryota; kingdom Viridiplantae; phylum Streptophyta; class Magnoliopsida; order Poales; family Poaceae; genus Triticum; species Triticum dicoccoides. Next base: position 316,739,486 of record NC_041381.1, on the reverse strand, counting down.
CGGAAAGGTTCCGAGTGATTTGGGTATTTTTCAAAGTACCGAAGAGTTACGGGAATTCATATTGGGCCTTAATGGGCCTTACGGGAAAGGAGAGAAAAGGCCTCAAGGGTGACCGCACCCCTCCCCATGGACTGGTCCAAATTGGACTAGGGAGAGGGGCACCCCCTTCCTTCCTTCTCCTTCTCCCTTCCCCATTTCCTATTCCATGTGGGAGGTGGAATCCTACTAGGACTAGGGAGTCCTAGTAGGACTCCACACTTTGGGCATGCCCTATGAGGGCCGGCCTCCTCCTCCCTCCATCCTTTATATATCTGGCCAGGGGGCACCCCATAGACACACAAGTTACACAAGTTGATCATTGATCTTTAGCCGTGTGCGGTGCCCCCCTCCACCATAATCCACCTCGGTCATATTGTAGCGGTGCTTAGGAGAAGCCCTGTGTCGGTAGCTTCATCAACACCGTCATCACGCCGTCGTGCTGAAGGAACTCTCCCTCGAAGCTTTACTGGATTGTGAGTTCGTGGGACATCACCGAGCTGAACGTGTGCAGATCGCGGAGGTGTCGTACGTTCAGTACTAGGATCGGTCGATCGTGAGGACGTTCGACTACATCAACCGCCTTGTCATAACGCTTCCGCTTACAGTCTATGAGGGTACATGGACGACACTCTCCCCTCTCGTTGCTAAGCATCACCATGATCTTGCGTGTGCGTAGGAATTTTTTTGAAATTACTACGTTCCCCAACAACTTGCAAGGAAAATGATACTACAAAAGTATGGTAGATGAATGACACCATACTAGAAAATCATTGTTAACTAACTATGTCCACCCAAAATGCAGCAATTAACCACACAATTCTTATCTGTATAATTTCACAAATATAGTGTGAAAAAAATCGGTAGTACTGCTCCTAGAACAACAGAGGAAATTACCTAAAACACCAAAACACTCTACTGTGCAAGCAAAGGACTATTCAGGGCATCAAATGCAAATTAAAGAAAACTTTTCAACATTAAAAAAACAAAGTTGTGCGGGTAGGATGCACCACATGCATCATTTATCAATACAAACATGTGAATAAATTCATGGCCTAGCATTTACAAAACTACTCCAGCTATAATATGGACAAGCGACCTAAATGTTAATAGATGCATGCTTACCGACGGCTGAACAAAAGAAAACCTAATACATGCTAACAAGTCTCAAGAACTAATCCATGTTGCTGCTACAAAATTCATAAAATAAATATAAGATTTTTAAAACATAGAAAAACTTCTACGTCAACCTACACAAACCACCCTATGATCATCAAGAAACAAAAACAAAAATCCCAAGGACAAGTGCCAGAACACACATCCTCCTAACAATAGCATGCTGAATCATACCCCTGAATCTAAAATCTTTGAACACAACCCCTTGTCTAATCTCATAAACATCCAAATCAAATAAAAACGCTCCACGTGATATTATGAATGGATTCAGGAGTCCAGATGTTTAGTTGAGTTCATATTTCATTCTATGTATGTCCCTACCGCTGCTTGTCCATGGGACCACGGGGTCGGCCTTACGCGGTAGTAGCACCCTGGAGCCTCACGTCCACGCCTACCCCTGTGTGCAGGATGGGCTGCAGAAGAACAAAACACAACACATTCGGAAATCAGAAACCAACCAGAACTCAGACATTCAGAAAGTAGACATAATTCAGACCAAAACATGAGACAAGCTACAATGTATGAAAAGAAAGATGGCCTTGTTGCGCAGCTCATCACACAAGCATCATCATTCATCATGGCATGTCATGTGCATGTCGGATGGGATCTGAGTTCAGCTTGCTACTTACATGCCTCATTTCAGAACTTTCTTTCTGAGAGAATTCAGTTTTGTTTAGTACGTAGAAGACTTTTTTTAGGGAAGAAGACTTGCTACCTTCCAAGGCGGCAATCAAGCTCGGGATGCCGAGGACAACTTCTGGTTTACAATCCAAATGAGGTCCACTCCCCGTCGCCGCCTCCGCCCACCGCACCTGCCGCCGGCAAAGGGGTGAACGCAGACAGATGGGAGCGTCGGTGCAGGTGACGCCGCAGAGCGGTGCATATGGGGATGGACCTTGTCGACGCCGAGCAAGGTCCATAACAGGGGAATTTGGGCGCGTTTAACTTGTCAAAGCCGAGCTTGACGAAGCTTGACAGGGACCTAGACGACGCTGACCTTGTCGGAACCCTAGACGACGTTGACCTTGTCGGAACCCTAGACGACGCAGACACCAACGCCGGAGACACCGACGACCTGCAAATAAACATCCAGCGCGACGAAGTCAGCCAGATCTGATGCAGTGGCGCAGATGAAAAGGAAGCACAGAGACCCGGGGGCGCCTTACGAGGTCGGCGGTCTCTTCCCGGAGTAGGATCCCGGAGGAAGAAGCAGGTGATAAAGAGTCCGAACAACAGATGAAAAGGGGATCCAGGCATGAGGGAGGAAGGGGAAGCTTCTCTATAGACAATGAATGAAACGGTCGAGGGAGGAATGGGGACAGCGAACAGGAAATAAATAGGCTGGCCCAAATGAGTCGAAGGGGTGTGCGGTACCTCGACAATTTGAGGCAAAACGCGTCAAATAGGATATTCAGACAACAAACGAAGCAGTTGAGGGAGGAAGGGGGACAGCAAAAAGGAAATAAACAGGCCGGCCCAAACGAGTCGAAGGGTTGTGCAGTACCTCGACAATTTAACACAAAACGCTTCAAATAGGATATTCATCTCGGTTTCTCAACTTATTATCTGCAAATCCATCTTATATGGGCCAAGCTTTGTCATGATTAGGCCATGCGTACTTTTGATCCAAATTTTGAATTAGGCTTGGATTCGTTGTTGTTTCTAGAGGCATTTGACTTTGTGGTTACCGTAGGATCACTTGTATATCATTCTATTGGACTAAAAAGTTATCTTGTAGAGATGAACATGAGGAGGACCCCACGTATTTCTCGTGGTGAAGCCACAAACGCCACAGAATAGGCTGCACGAAGGCAACAAGTTTATACCAATGGGATCAACTTCATCGCCCGTGAAGTCAAGAAGAAGTACCGTATGCTTCACGAGAGGAAGATGAAAACCACCAAGTGGGTGTGTCCATCCATAATAGCCAAGCTGGGCATTGGTAACGATTTCAATTTGTTATGCACTAATGCTGGATTGCAACTTTTAGTGTATCAGGGACATGTGACATTTCATTGGTTGACGCTTGAGTTTCTAAGTACTCTCTAGCACAACGTTGTGTTAAACCCAGGAGGAGAAGATGAGTGTGTTGGAGATATGCCCTAGAGGAAATCATGTATGATGATATTTCCTATGTGTTTATGAATAAAATAGTCCTTGGATGTAATCAATGATACTTGTTGGCAAGTACGTGACTTGTCTGTGAGATCTTGTGTTGTATGATACATCCTAAATTGTCCCTAGTCGCAAGTGACGTATGGTCACACGTCGGACTAGACTAGCATATGACACGGTGGATGGCTCGGTCTCATTAGCCATGGAGCATTGGATGCTAATCGTATAATATGGACTCAGAAGGATCTGGTCGGATTCGACATAGTTGAATCCGAGTCGAGATAAGGTCCGAGTCAGACAGACCCAACTATGAGACACAACGATATGTCATCTGTGAGTCTCTGTACAACATACGTTCTATGTCCTAAGACCTGAGCTGAAGCATGTACTCGGGATGGTGACAGACTTGCTTTGGGCCGATCAAACGCTACTCCATGACCGGGTAGTTACAAAGGTAGGTTTCGGGTTTGTCCAGTCCAATGCTGTGAGACATGGTCGAGCAAGATGGGATTTGCCCCTCCGATCAGGAGAGATATACTCTCGGCCCCTCGTGTGATTCGACCAGGATAAGCATGGCCATGCAACAAGGATTATGAGATAATCCAGTTTGTGGTCGGTATCATTGGAACGAGAAAGAGGTCGGGCTAGCACAAGGATGACAGTCTCGCCTTGAGCCCGACAACATATATCATGAGGCAAAGGGAACAGAAGTGTGACACGTTGTACAGGTTTGCCTAACCAGCTTCATAGTCTTCTTGGTGGTCGGCACGCCTTGCTAGAGGCCGCTACCAACCAAGCAGTTCGAAGGTGATCCGAACTCTGACCAAGCCGACTTGAACCTAAGGGGTCGCGCGCTTAAGGGAAAGAACCTACGAGGTCGGATTGGAGGACACTAGTCGGATGTGATCTGAGCTGGACTTGGAACACGACCGAGTAGACTTTGGGCTTTAGTATCCATGCAAGGCCCAAGTGTTGAGCCCGCGATGGATGCCTATAAATAGTGGAGGTGCGGCAGACTTATGGGGTTGATCGCTTCGGCGCCGTCGTTAGGGCTTTGCATGTGTTGCAACTAGCCACCTCTACTCGCCGCCGGTTGTGTGATCGGACCTAGCAGTCCGCCGCACGACGTTCCTCTTGCACGCACGGATACTGTTAGAGGCGGTGCACTTGCGCCGCTCCGGCGAACCTGTTCGCGGGATCCGATCGGCTAGGTGGGAGACCGGCAAGGAGGAGACGACTCTGGGAACGCGAGGCGACTCCGGGAACGCGCTGCCTCAACTCTACTTCCGCTGCACGGCACTGCGCGTCTAGTGGTAACGATCTATGATCCATCTCCCTTAGCATGTTCCTGGATGTTCTGCGCATAGGAAATTTTTAATTTGCAGTCGACGCACCCTACCGTAGAACCCAATAGTGGTGTCAGAGCCTCTGCTATAGGATTTGGATTAAGATCATATGCATATTAGATATGTGGAGGCGACAGATGAGATCTGTTGTCATTGATGAGATCGGCTGTGTGCACGGTCGATGAGATCAACCACATATGGGGATCAATGAGGCTATGTTTTCTGATGATCAGAGTCGATGAGGTCGTGACACAACCTACCCCTACCGGTTGGTATCCGCTGAGGGAGTCCTGGATTAGGGGGTATCCGGACAGCCGGACTATATACTTTGGCCGGACTGTTGGACCGTGAAGATACAAGACTCAAGACTTCGTCCCGTGTCCGGATGGACTCTCCTTTGCGTGGAAGACAAGCTTGGCGATCCAGATATTAGATTTCCTTCTTTGTAACCGACTCTGTGTAAACCCTAGCCCCCCTCCGGTGTCTATATAAACCGGAGGGTTTAGTCCTTAGAGGGACAATCATAATCATCATAGGCTAGCTTTAGGGTTTAGCCTCTACGATCTCGTGGTAGATCAACTCTTGTAATACTCATATCATCAAGATCAATCAAGCAGGAAGTAGGGTTTTACCTCCATCGAGAGGGCCCGAACCTGGGTAAAACACCGTCTCCCTTGCCTCCTGTTACCATTAGCCTTAGACGCACAGATCGGGACCCCCTACCCGAGATCCGCCAGTTTTGACACCGACATTAGTGCTTTCATTGAGAGTTCCTCTGTGTCGTCGCTGCAAGGATTGATGGCCCGTCTCGTTGTCAAGGACAACATCACCTCTGGGGGAGCACTGGCGGTAGGCCAAACTCTCCGACTAGGCGGCTTCGTCATGGCCGCCCGATCGGCTTCAGCATCGACGATGACCTCTCGGGTCATCAAAAACAGCCTCCACGTCAACTCGAAACTCGCTGAACAGATGGATCCAATGGAGCTCTCCTTCCTTAATGAGCTCTTGTATCACATCGCCGCTTTAGGAGTCGCTACATACTATGATCGGATTGGGCTTAAACCCGACCAAAGGGATATTAAATCCCCACCGGCCACCCACGAGATAGCGGTAGTGGAGGAGCCACACATGGAGTATCCCTCTATTTTGAGGACGAACTATGTCCGGATTACCGAGCTCTCTGAGCCGGATACCCGTTCGTGGGAGGACATGACCCAGTCCCCGAACTTAGAATCGGGCAACGGGCCAGAAAAATCGGGCAGCACCCCGGAGCCCGAGCTGCCAAGCCCGGAAGCTCCTCTGCCCTTGGGCGTTAGATCGGATCAGAATCCAGATTTAACTACGCCCACCCACCCAAACTTAAGCCGTCTCTCCCATATTAGACAGGAGCCCCAAGAGACAGTACATCGCTACTGGGCCAGATTCCTCCTTGTGATAAACAAGGTCAAGGACTGTCGCGAGGAAGACGCAATCTCACTTTTCTGCAAAAACTGCACGAGCAAAGGGAACCTTAATGCTATAAGTCACCGTGACATAGTACACTTTGCCGACTTAGCAGCCATAGTACAGAAGTTCTGTGCGATGGAAAGCACCTGGAAAACCCAAACAAACTTTTGGGATAATCCGGCTCTCACTAAATCCTTTGTCCGAGCTAAAAGGGCAAACTCTCGTAAGTTATCTGATCCAATTCCCAAAAAACCAAAGCCCACTCCAAGACATGGAACCGTATTGGAAGAATGGCTCAATGGGCCATGCAAAATTCACAGCACGCCGGATACTACGCCAACGCATAGCCTTAGAGCATGTTGGATACTCCGGCAGGTAGCAAAAAGTGGCGAGGATCTTCTTGTAAGCCATAAAGCAGAGAAACATCCCGTCGAAGACAACAATGTGGTACTGACAGTCTTCGAGACTTTCGCCTCAAATAATAGGCGCAAGCGAGCTCATCGAAATTTTGCTGAAATCTGCCACGTGGCAAAAATAAATCCGTGGAACAACACTGCTATAACTTTCAGTGCGAGTGACGAACCTCAATTCCAGACAGTCCGGGCACCAACCACTTTGGTCCTTAGCCTAATCGTGGACGGCTTTCGGCTCAGTAAAGTACTCATGGACGGCGGAAGCGGATTAAACTTGATCTATGAAGAAACACTCAACAAGATGGAAATTGATAGAAGCCGCATTGAGCAAAATGGCACAACCTTCAGGGGAATCATCCCTAGTCGGGAGGCACGGTGTGCGGGAAAAATCACACTCGATGTGGTATTCGGCACCCCGGAGAATTATAGGTCCGAAGAAATCACATTCCAAGTGGCTCCTTTCAGCAGCGGATACCACGCCCTTTTAGGGCGGGACGCATTCACAAGCTTTCAAGCTATACCCCATTACGGGTACATGAAGCTTAAAATGCCTGGACCCAATGGAATCATCACTATAGCCAGTGATCCAGACGTCGCACTCCGTGCCAAAAATAAAACTGCAGCACTAGCCCTGGAAGCATTATCCGAAGCCCTAGCGGCCGAAGAACTAACAACACTGCACGCCATAGTGGATAGGGATGACGTGATACTCGACAAACGGCCCAAATATTCAAATTCCAGGTCCATCCAACGGACCCCACGAAGACAGCTTCCATCGGGACACAGTTGAGCCCCACAATGGACGCCGCACTACGAGACTTCCTACGCGAGAATTGGGACATTTTCGCCTGGCATCCTTCGGACATGCCGGGCATCCCACGCAGACTGGCCGAACATAGCCTCAATATACTAAGAGGATACAAGCCAGTCAAACAGACTCTTAGGCGCTTCTCAGAGCCTAAACGGCAAGCCATCGGAGAAGAGCTAGCCAAGCTACTTGAGGCCGGATTCATCAGAGATATCAAGCATCCGGATTGGTTGGCAAATCTGGTAATGGTACCAAAGAAGGACAAATCCTGGCGCCTATGCGTAGATTTCAAAGACCTCAACAAGGCTTGCCCCAAGGATCCCTTCCCCCTCCCTCACATCGACCAAATCATCGATGCCACCGCAGGACACGACTTACTATGTTTCCTCGACACATACTCCGAATACCATCAAATAAAGATGTCAGAGTCCGACCAAGCCGCAACGGCCTTCATAACGCCATATGGTCCTTTATGCTTCAACACTATGCCTTTCGGGCTTAAAAATGCCGGCACAACCTATCAAAGCATGATTCAAACATGCCTGGAGAAGCAAATCGGCAAAACAGTGGAGGCATATGTGGACGACGTGGTCATAAAAACAAGACACGTTGAAACCCTAATAGATGACTTGAGGCTTACGTTCGATAACCTCTGAACATACGACATCAAGCTAAACCCAGAAAAATGTGTTTTCGGCGTACCCTCCGGGAAGTTGCTCGGCTTCATTGTTTCCAATAGAGGAATCGAAGCAAATCCGGTAAAAATCCAAGCTCTGTCGCAGTTGGCTATCCCAACAGACCTCAAGCATATCCAGAAACTAGCTGGATGCGTGGCTGCCTTAAGCCGCTTTATCTCCCGATTAAGAGAAAAGGCACTACCTCTTTACCGCCTTCTTTGACGCACCGAACACTTCGTGTGGACGGATGCAGCCGTGGCCGGACTTGATGAAATAAAGACCTTATTGGCTAGTAATCCAGTCCTGATAGCGCCAAATATTGGCGAACCTATGCTATTGTACATAGCTGCAACACATCAAGTTGTAAGCGCAGTGCTCGTCGTCGAACGAGAAGCAGACGGATACAAATTCCCGCTCCAAAAGCTGGTATATTACGTGTCCACGGTCCTCACCCCATGCAAATCCTGATACCCACACTATCAAAAGATAGCATACGTGGTCTTCATGGCATTCCGGAAGCTACGACACTACTTCCAGGAGTGTTCGATTACGGTGGCCTCCGAAGTACCACTCAATGACATAATAAACAACCGCGACGCTACAAGACGGATTGCTAAATGGGCCATCAAGCTCCTTCCGTTCGACATAACATACAAACCATGGCGGGCCATTAAGTCGCAAGTATTGGTTGACTTTGTCGCCGAATGGACAGAAGCCGAACTCCCTAAAGAGTACGGCGCGTACTCTAATTGGATCATGCACTTCGATGGCTCTAAAATGCTGGCCGGATTGGGAGCAGGTGTAGTCCTGACTTCCCCACCAGAGACACGGTCCAATACGTACTCCAAATATTATACACAGACTCCAACAACAAAGCCGAATACGAGGCTCTGTTGCATGGTCTTCGGATGGCAGTCTCTATGGGCATTCAACGCCTGGAAGTGCACGGGGATTCAAACCTCGCAATATCACAAATAAACGGAGATTTTGATGCCAAGGATCCGAAAATGGCGACCTACCATAATGCCATCCTCAAAATGTCAGCTCGGTTCGAGGGGCTCGAATTCCACCATGTGGCTTGAGAAAACAATCAAGCGGCGGATATCCTCGCCCGCATCGGCGCTAAACGTGACCCTGTCCCACCTAACATATTCGTGGAAAGGCTGTTCAAGCCATCCATGGTATGAGAAGGGGAGTCCGGCAACACTAGCCCGGATCCGAATACACCCCCAGATTCCGAACCATCTAAAGTAATCGGAGGCTCCGCCACCGAAATAACACCTTCGGCCCATGAAATCATGGTTGTAATCGCCTCGTGGACCGAGCCTTTCTTGGCCTACCTAAATAGGAAGGAGCTCCCCGAGGATCAAAATGAAGGACGTTGTATTGTGCGGCGTTCCAAGGCCTACAAAGTCCATGAGGGTGAACTCTATAAGAAAAGTGCGAGGAGTGCTCCAAAGATGCATCTCCGAAGAGGAAGGGCGGCAACTCTTGGCTGAAATCCATGCCAGACTCGGCGGGCACCATGCTGTGGCCCGGGCACTTGTCAGCAAGGCCTTCCGTATAGGCTTTTATTGGCCGACAGCCCGAGCAGACACACAGGACCTTGTCCAACACTGCGTCGGTTGCCAGCTCTTTGCCAATCAGAGTCATATGCCCCCTACCGCTCTACAAACAATCCCCATTACTTGGCCCTTCGCGGTTTGGGGGCTGGATATGGTCGGACCTCTTAAAGGGGGAAGCCATAAGAAAAAATACTTATTGGTAATGGTGGACAAGTTCACCAAATGGATAGAAGCCAAACTAGTTAAAACGGCCGAATCCGGACCAGTGATAGACTTCATATCAGGGGTTTTACACCGTTACGATGTACCCCACAGCATCATCACTGACAATGGCTCAAACTTCATAGGCGATGAAGTGAAAACTTGGTGCGACAACATGGGCATTAAGCTCGATTACGCCTCCATCTACCATCCCCAAACAAACGGCCAGGTCGAACGTGCAAACGGTCTCATCATGAGCGGCATCAAACCCAGACTAGTGCGGTCCTTGACGGACGGACACGCACTGGGTCGAGGAGCTCGACTCTGTACTCTGGGGGCTGCGGACCACGCTGAATCGCACCATCGGATACACACCATTTTTTATGGTGTACGGCGTAGAAGCAGTACTACCCTGCGACATAATCCATGACTCACCTCGCGTGCGCATGTACGAAGAGAAGGAAGCCGAGTTAGATCGGCAGGACAACTTAGATGCCCTGGAGGAGGAGCGCGATGTCGCAAAAGCCCGTTCCGCATTCTATCAGCAGCAGACTCGACGGTATCAAAGCAGAGAAGTGCGGGCCAAAACTTATAATATTTGCGAACTTGTTCTACGCCTACCGGAGAAGAAGAAGGACAAGCTCAAACCTAAGTGGGAGGGTCCCTTCATTATTGATAAAGTTCTCACCGGAGGAGCGTACCGCCTGCGTAATGCATCCGATAACAGACTCGAGCTGAACCCATGGAACGCGGCCAGACTCCGGAGATTCTATGCCTAGTGTCGAACTCAGTGTTTGTCTCCTTACCCCTGCCCCTTTTAATTATGTTCCTCCCCTTTTTCCTTTCTCGCCCTTATTCCTTCTTCACACAAAGTATTCAATACAGTGCGGATGCTTGGATCACTCCGGCCGCACCACATGTGTAAACCATACCTGGGGGCTTCCTATACAGAAGCTAAATATAATTACTTTCATGGCATCTTGCCTATCACATATGCGTTCTTTTTCCATATGTGCCTTTTCTTCACCATTATATGCATCGATGTGACTTAAGATGTGGCCATGCTGGGTTTCCTGGCTCTTGTGTTCATGCCCTATGTTCCCGTTAATTCGGCTAGGGCATAAGGGGAGCACCTCTGCGATTGTTACTGCCGGTTCAGCTGGATGTGTACCTCAGACTGGGTCAAGCTGAAAGCTAGCGTTCTTAAGGGAATATTCGGTCGGTGAAAAAAAGATGTTTCTTTCGTTTATTACAACGTAAACCCTAGAAGTTTTGTATCCTGCGTTTCTGTTTGCAGTCCGGACATGCACATCGATGCATGCGTACCCAGGGAAAGGAACCCCTAATGGAACTATTCTCCCTGGAAGATGTTTCTTACTACCCATGTAATATAACATAACTAGTTGGGTACTTGTCTGTTCAAGCACTTATGACCCCTACGCCTGGTTTCCACGCATACCCCGGTTCTGCATAATTGAGCGGGTATTCGGATACACCCCGGACTGTCGGATCCGGGGGATGAAGCAAAAAGGTCCGCCATGACAAATGATTTTTAATCCGGCTAGGGACTACATATGTCCATTGAATTACATAGTCACTTGGACTGACTATATTTTTCCTCTATACCGTCCAACAGGCTATCTAGCTTGCAATCCTGTTGGAAATACTTTGCGGCTAATGCTACCTGGTCATACACCAGACTCACGGGAATTTCTTGCCCATCCGGCCCCGCCGGTCCGACTTCGGCCATATGGTTCAGGTCAAGCTTGGTGTAGCGCATCTTCACCATGGCCCAGGCTCCCCTTGCACCTTGTCGGCAGGCTAACATCTTCCACAACCGGAGGCGCCACCGTGCTCCTTGGACCATATCCACGAGTTCACCCATGCCTCTTGGCAGGGAAGTGGATGGCCACAAGGTCTAGGCAATACCCTGCATCACCTGCCGAACTCGCTCATGCAGCTGTGAGAGGTCTTGCAGTAAATCGCCTGCAGACGCGGGCATCTCGTCGTCTGGATGGCCCATCAACATACCTATAGGTATAAACTCTCTTAATATGCTTCCTCGCCGAACTGTACTGCAGTTCGTTTAGGCACTTACCATACATGCCGCGACGAAGCCTTCTGTTCTCCTTGACGGAGTCCGCCAGCTGAGCTCGAACATTTGATAATTCGACGCCCAGCCGGACATTGACGTCTTGGAGATTATTATTCTCCTGCCTAACCTGCATAAGCACACGCTCGCTAGCCTTCAGCTGTCTTTGGAGATGCGACTCGCTATCTTTTACAATCTCCGGATTCGTCCCAGGATTGTCTACATAATTTTCTGTTAGACTTATGAAGCAAGCCAATTGTTAACTTGTATATTCCTTTAAAATTTCTCTAATGAGACAAATGCTACCAGATGAGGCCTTCTGGGATTCCTCTAGTTTGGCAACCGCGGCCCTCAGCTGGGTCTTGCACTCCTCCTTCTCTTGAGATAATTGGGTACTCTTATCTACAAGAAACTGTGCATAAAATGATCGTTAAATCAGTTGTTCCAACCATTTCAAGTCTCAGGGGCTACTGCTATACATGCTTATCAAATTTCCTTACCCGTATATCTTTTGCATACTGGTCCGTCGCTCGGGCGAGCCCACCTTGAGCAGCTCAGATGTATGCGTCTCCCGAATTGAAAGCATTAAATGCCTCTTCGGAAAAGATGCTATTGCGAAGTACGGCCCGTCGGGGCCGGTGATTCATGGCACTCTCTACTTCGGAATTTGTGGCGGAGAGCATATCCGCATCCTCTATCGGAGGACAATTTGGCGTCGGCCCCGCATCGGCCTCCTCTCTTGAAGCCGGTTCTGGAATCCGGTTGGTAGAGGCGTGACCGACAGGATCTCCGGATATAGTTCGGCGACTCCTCTTTCTACCAGAACACGAAGGACGCTGTTACACTTCAAACACGATAATCACAGAGCAGGTTTTTACCATACCTCTGTAACAGCGTTTCGGCCCTAACTGCCTTCCTCTTAAGCCTGCCCGACCCATATGCCCTTTGCTGACGAGCCTCCAGGGGCTCGGCGCCGCATTCCGATGGTCGTCTCTACAAAAATACGATATTTTATGCATAAGGCATGGTATCAGAAAGGAGTCCTCTTCAGAGGATAAGGTTTCGGCTTTGCTTACACGCGATGCAGGTAGCAGTCCAGGATAGTCGGCGACAATATCCACCGAGGCGCCATCACAGCTGGCCTGATAAAACGTCCCATTGACGAGCTCCACAGATATATCTGGATTTTCTTCAAGTTCCGGATCAAAGGCCCTTCCGGGGTCCTCTGGCTGCGGGGAGGGGCTGTTGAATCCTTCCACGGCCCTCCTTAGTTCCTGCTCAGAAGTATCGAGGTTAATGATTTTGATGAAGAGTGCCAGAATGAATAGAGTGGGGGAAAGGGTGACGACTTACCCAGCTTGGGGGTTGTACATGGAAAATCCATCCCGCGGTTTAATACGAAGGAATTCTTCTTCTTCTCCTTTATAAAAATCGGACAATATTCTCGCTAGAGTAGTGGCAGAGTCCGAACCTTTACGACCACAGCGGGTGGCATCATCTTCCGCATTGTAGTGCCACATGGGCTTCCCCCGATATTCAAGTGGCTGCACCCCCCGCATTATGCATATTGCTATAACCTTGACTATTGTCAGCCCTGATTTGGCCAGTATCTTTATCCTGCTCATTAGGAAGTGTACTTCTCTGGTATCCTCCTCTTGGGGGCCCTGAGGGCGCCAACTTCGGCGTGCCTTCGGCGGAGCGTTGTTGAACTCAGGGAGGCCCGTCCGGACTGGATCCGGAAGGGGAACGTCATCAACATAAAACCACTTCGAGGGCCAGTTTGCATATGCCTTCTTGGGAGTGCCGGACAGGTATCCGGTCTCGGCGACGCGCCATATTTCGGCTCCGCCCACTTGACATATGGATTCCCGCTGGTTGCAAGGGACGAGGCAGAAAAACTTCCTCCATAACCCGAAGTGAGCCTCACAGCCCAGGAATAATTCACAAAGGGTGACGTATCCTGCGATGAGCAGCACAGAGGCAGGCGTGAAGTTGTGCAACTGGAGGCTGTAGAACTCCAGGAGCCCACGAAGGAATGGGTGGATTGGAAACCCGATGCCTCTTAGCAGATGCGGGATGAGGCATATTCGCTCCCCCGGGGATGGATTAGGAGATCTCTCCGCTTGCTCCCCGCCATTATAGGTGGCTAGTCCGGCTCGGACGGGGACCATGAATGCTGGTGGAAGAAACCCTTGGGTCTGCAACTCTATTAAACGGCTTTGAGGAACAAAACATTCTTCCCAATCACCTGGCTTAGAGCGAAGGGAGTGAGAGGAGGAGCTGCGGCTACCGGCCATGTTGGAATTGTTTTTTCTGGGCGCGCTCTATTGGATGCTCGCTCAAGGGAAGAAGGTGGGGTTTGGATCTGAGAATCCCCGTCCCTTCAAATAGAAGGTTTGCCTCCAGGGATAGGGTGGCAAATGCGAAAATGCTCCGGCTCCTCGTATTCCCTCGACACATGGAGATGGCCATTATTGAAGCACAGAGGCCAAGGAGTACAACATTGATGGGAAGCCGGACACTGTTTGTTACAATAGGTGCTTTGGAGTATTCGGAGATGGAACCCGCCTTGCAATGCCAAAGACAATCTACACGCCGGACTCATCATCATTGAAGCCTAGTTCATGGGCTACTAAGGGAGTCCTAGATTAGGGGGTATCCGGACAGCCGGACTATATACTTTGGCCGGACTGTTAGACTGTGAAGATACAAGACTCAAGACTTCATCCCGTGTCCGGATGGACTCTCCTTTGCGTGGAAGACAAGCTTGGCGATCCGGATATTAGATTTCCTTCTTTGTAACCGACTCTGTGTAAATCCTAGCCCCCTCCGGTGTCTATATAAACCGGAGGATTTAGTCCTTAGAGGGACACTCATAATCATCATAGGCTAGCTTCTAGGGTTTAGCCTCTACGATCTCGTGGTAGATCAACTCTTTTAATACTCATATCATCAAGATCAATCAAGCAGGAAGTAGGGTTTTACCTCCATCGAGAGGGCCCGAACCTGGGTAAAACATCGTGTCCCTTGCCTCCTGTTACCATTAGCCTTAGACGCACAGATCGGGACCCCCTACCCAAGATCCGCCGGTTTTGACACCGACATCCGCCATCGGGTTTAATAGTGAATGTGCATAGTGCCTTGTATTTCGTACACGATCACTCAAACCGGTAGAATGCGATTCTATGCGTAACTTTGTTTTGCAGGTTTGATATGAATAGTATGGCTCATGTGTATGTGATGCATGTGTGTAAATTGTACATGGTCTACGTGTCATGTTTGTCAGCCGGCAGGAGCCAAAGTGTTGTCATTATAATGTATAACGACCTGCGTGTCGACTTGTGTCTCTATGTAAAATTCATTACTAGTTGTAGTAGTTGGATAGTAGAGATCAGGTTGGTGGCTTGGCATCCCGGTGTGACAAACAAGATGGAGTTCCTAGATGGTCATCAGAGTTGGAGCCAACCTAGAAGAACATCCATGAAGGAGCCATACTATTTCACAATATGTGTTTATTTGTGATTGTTGTGCTTCTTTGTTTCTATGCATGTTAGAATGGTAGAAAGATCCCTCATGAATATCAAGCGAATTGCCATCCCCGATGTTGCACCTTCGCACGTCAAGTACGCCCAATAGTGGGCTCATAAAATTGGGGTGCCGCTGGGTGTCCTTGAACTGAAGGGTTCATGTCGGACACGGACTTGCACTGCATCAAGTTAACTTGACAAGGCTATCAAAACGGTTTTGGGCCTTGTGGCAAAGAAGGTTGGGAGCCGGGGTATGAGATACCTTCCCGACCAACAGGAGTCATATAGAGATACGATTAGAAAGGAGTTGCTTACCGGATAGGTATGTTGGCTAGCAGTGATGCTAAAGCTCACTAGTCGCATGCGCTAGTCGAATCCTAAATCACTAATAGTTTGCAGAGGGATGTTGACTTCAGTGGGAGTATTTCTGTTTAGGCTTGAATTGTTCTACATAAACACATTGCTTACTAATTGCATATTTTTCTGTTGTAGATCAATGGCACCACCTGCTCAACCCAACTTTGCATTGAAATCAATTCTGGAAAAGGATAAACTGAATGGAACAAACTTTACCACCTGGTATAGAAATCTGAGAATTGTTCTCAAGCATGATAAAAAGGAACATGTTCTAGAGGATCCACTTCCAGAGGAACCTGCCGATAATGCTAATACCACAACTAGGAATGCCTACTAGAAACTCGTTGATGAATCAAATGAGATCAGCTGCCTCATGCTGGCTTGTATGGAGCCCGATTTGCAGCAACATTTCGAAGATGTTGGGGCTTTTGATATGATCGAGAGTCTCAAGAGCATGTTTCAGGTACAGGCTAGGACTGAGAGTTTCAACGTCTGGCGATCCTTGATGGATTGTAAGCTGAAGGAAGGTGATCCACTGAGCCCGCATGTGATCAAGATGATCAGATATGTGCATGCTTTGGACCAGTTGGGCTTCCCGCTCTTGGATGAGCTGGCTACTGATGCAGTTCTGGGTTCTCTTTTGCCCAGCTATGGGACATTCATCTCGAACTATCATATGCATGGCATGGATAAGAAGCTCAATGAATTGCATGGGATGCTCAAAGTGGTAGAGCAGGATATTAAGAAAGGCACACATCAACTATTGATGGTGCAGAAATCGGCTAAGTTCAAGAAGAGTTGGTGCAAGAAAAAGGCTAAGACAAAGGTCTCGGAGACGGTAACCTCCGCCGCTATGCCGAAGTCTAGACCGGACTCGAAGACCATTTGCTATCACTGCAAGGAGACCGGTCACTAGAAGAGGAACTATAGCAAGTGGCTTGTAGAGCATGACAAGAAGGCCGGGAATGCTGCTTCAGACAGAGGAACACTTGTTGCATATGTTATAGATATTTACCTTGCTAACATACCTAGTAGCTCTTGGGTATTTTATACCAGATTGGTTGTTCACATTTGCAACTCGATGCAGGGGCTGGTAAGAACTAGGCGTGTGGCACAAGGGGAGATTGACATTAGGGTCGGCAACAAAGCAAGAGTTGTTGCATTGGAGGTCGGCACGATGCAGCTCTAGCTTCCTTCTGGATTTATTTTGGAATTGAATAATTGTTATTACATTCCTGCACTTAGTCGAAACATTATTTCTGCCTCATGTTTGATGAGTCAGGGTTATGAATTCAATTTAAAGGATAATGGTTGTTCGTTTTATTTGAATGGTATGTTCCACGTCTATGCACCCATTGTAGATGGGCTATTTATATTGAATCTAGAACAGGAACCGGTCTACAACATGAATTTCAAGAGGCATAAGCCTAATGAGATAAATCCGACATACTTCTGGCATTGCCGGCTTGGACACATTAGTCTGAAACGCATGAAGAAGCTCCATGATGATGGGCTCCTAACTTCGTCCGACTTCGGGTCGTTCGAGACATGTGAATCATGCTTGCTCGGCCAGATGACTAAGTCTCCTTTCGCAAAGAGTTGCGAGAGGGCGTCCGAGCTATTGGAACTTATACATAGTGATGTGTGTGGTCCAATGAGCACAACTGCCAGAGGTGGCTATCAGTACTTCGTGACTTTTACCGACGACTTGAGTAGATATGGATATATATATTTGATGAGGCACAATTCGAAAACCTTTGAAAAGTTCAAAGAGTTTCAGAATGAGGTTGAGAATCAGCTCGGCAAGACTATAAAGCTTCTACGATCTCATCGTGGAGGTGAGTACATGAGCCAGGAGTTTGATGATCATCTGAAAAGCCGAGGAATAGTACCTCAGCTCACACCTCCGGGTACGCCACAGAGAAACGGTGTGTCAGAACGGAGGAATAGGACCTTGTTGGACATGGTCCGGTCTATGATGAGCAAATCGGATTTACCCTTGTCATTCTGGGGATACACTCTAGAAATTGCAGCTTTCACACTCAATATGGTACCATCAAAATCCGTAGACAAGACACCACATGAGATGTGGACCAGGAAGAGTCCCAGTTTGTCGTTTCTAAAGATTTGGGGCTGTGAAACATTTGTCAAGCGACTTATGTCAGACAAGCTTACACCCAAGTCAAATAAATGCATATTCGTGGGATATCCGAGGGAAACCTTGGGATATAGCTTCTACAACCGTGAAGAGAACAAAGTGTTTGTTGCTCGGAACGGGGTTTTCCTTGAGAAAGAGTTTATCAGTTGGGAGGCCAGTGGGAGGACGGTACGACTCGAAGAAATTCGAGGACCACTCGGGGACGGCTCGGCTGGTGATGTGATCATACCAGAGTTAGTCGGGGAACCCGTAGTGGAAGCGGCACCAAAACCACGGAGGTCGGAAAGATTGCGCAGAGTGCGTGATGTATTGTTGCCAGAAAGCGACAAGACGGCCACGTATGCAGAAGCGATGGTGAGCCCAGATTCCGAGGCATGGCTAGAGGCCATGAGATCCGAGTTAAAGTCCATGGATGAGAATCAAGTTTGGGACTTGGTTGATCTGCTGCCTGGCGTAACTGCCATTGGTTGCAAATGGCTCTTTAAGAAGAAAACCGATGTGGATGGAAATGTTCAGATCCACAAAGCTCGGCTTGTCACTAAGGGTTTGGACAAGTTCAAGGAATTGACTACGACGAGACTTACTCACCGGTAGCTATGCTAAAGTCGGTGAGGATCGTACTAGCCATAGCTGCATATTTCGATTACGAGATATGGCAGATGTATGTCAAGACAACTTTCCTTCACGGAAATTTAACCGGGGACGTGTACATGATACAACCCGAGGGTTTTGTCGATCCGACTAGTGCTAGTAAGGTATGCAAGCTTAAGAGATCCATTTATGGGTTGAGGTAAGCATCTGAGAGCTGGAATATTCGTTTTGATGAGGTTGTCACTGGTCTCGGTTTCATCAAAAGCAAAGAGGACGCTTGTTTATACAAGAAGTTAAGTGGGAGCTCGATAGTGTTTTTGATCTTGTATGTGGATGACATATTGTTGATCGGGAATAATGTTTCGATGCTCAACTCGGTCAAGGAGTCATTGCATAGCAAGTTTTTGATGAAGGACCTTTGGTGAGGCAATGTATATTTTAGGCATTTAGATCTATAGAGATAGATCGAGGAGGCTACTCGGCTTAAGCCAGAGCACGTACATAGATAAAGTATTGAAGCGGTTCAACATGAGTGAGGCGAATAAAGGGTTCTTGCCACTCTCACATGGTATAAGGCTAAGAGAAACTCAGAGTCCTTCGACATCTGATGAGCGAAGCAGGATGAGTAGGATTCCGTATGCCTCGGCAATTGGATACATCATGTATGCCATGATTTGTACATGGCCTGATGTTGCTTTTGCAATAAGCCTAACTAGCAGATACCAGGCCAACCAAGGTGAGAGTCACTGGACAGTGGTAAAGACTATTCTGAAATACCTGAAAAGGACTAAAGAGATGTTCCTAGTTTATGGAGGCGAGGAAGAGTCGTCGTAAGGGGTTACGCCGATACTAGTTTCCAAACCAACAGAGATGATTGTCGATCACAGTCCGGATTCGTGTACGCTATGAATGGAGGAGCAGTGAGCTAGATGAGTTCCAAGCAAGATACAGTGGCCGATTCTACCACAGAAGCCAAATACATTGCGGCTTGTGAAGCTGCAAAGGAAGGTGTTTGGATCCGAAACTTTCTGGATGATCTTGGTATTTTCCCAGCCTCGGTAAAACCGTGGACCTTTATTGTGATAATTCTGGTGCCATCGCACAAGCCAAGGAGTCGAGGAATCGCCACAAGGTCAGACACATAGATCGGAAATATCACCTATACGAAAGATCGTAAAGAATGGTGATGTAGAGTTATGCAAAATTCACACGGATACAGATGTTGCGGATCCGTTGACTAAGCCGCTTCCACAACCCAAGCATGAGGGGCACGTTAGAGCTATGGACATACGATGTCTATTTGATTGACTCTAGTGCAAGTGGGAGACTCTTGGAGACATGCCCTAGAGGCAATCATGTATGATGATATTTCCTATGTGCTTATGAATAAAGATAGTCCTTGGATGTAATCAATGATACTTGTTGGCAAGTACATGACTTGTCTGTGAGATTTTGTGTTGTATGATACATCCTAAATTGCCCCTAGTCGCAAGTGACGTGTGGGCACAAGTCGGACTAGACTAGCATATGACACGGTGGATGGATCGGTCTCACTAGCCATGGAGCATTGGATGCTAACCGTATAATATGGACTCGGAAGGATCTGGTCAGATTCGACGTAGTCGAATCCGAGTCAAGATAAGGTCCGAGTCGAATAGACCCAACTGTGAGACACAACGATATGTCATCTACGAGTCTCTAGTACAACATACGTTCTATGTCCTAAGACTTGAGCTGACGCATGTACTCGGGATGGTGACAGACTTGCTTTGGGACGACCAAATGCTACTCCATGACTGGGTAGTTTGAAAGGTAGGTTTCGGGTTTGTCCAATCCCATGCTGCGAGACATGGTCGAGCAAGATGGGATTTGCCCCTCCGATCAGGAGAGATATACTCTGGGCCCCTCGTGTGATCCGACCAGGATAAGCATGGCCATGCGACAAGGATTATGAGATAATCCAGTTTGTGGTTGGTATCACTAGAACGAGAAAGAGGTCGGGCTAGCACAAGGATGACAGTCTCACCTTGAGCCCGACAACATATATCGTGAGGCAAAGGGAATAGAAGTGTGACACATTGTACATGTTCGCCTAACCAGCTTCATAGTCTTCTTGGTGGTCGGAACGCCTTGCTAGAGGCCGCTACCAACCACACAGTTCGGAGGTGATCCGAACTGTGACCAAGCCAAGTTGAACCTAAGGGGCCGCTCACTTAAGGGAAGAAACCTACAAGGTCGGTTTGGAGGACACTGGTTGGATGTGATCTGAGATGGACTTGGAATGCGACCGAGTAGACTTTGGGCTTTAGGACCCGCGCAAGGCCCAAGTGTTGAGCCCACGACGGATGCCTATAAATAGTGGAGGTGCGGCACACTTATGGGGTTGATCGCTTCAGCGCCCTCGTTAGGGATTTAAATGTGTTGCAACTAGCCACCTCCACTCACCGCCGGTTGTGTGATCGGACGTAGCAGTCAGCCGCACGACGTTCCTCCTGCACGTGCGGATACCGTTAGAGGCGGTGCACTTGCACCCCTCTGGCGAACCTATTCACGGGTTCTGATCGGCTACATGGGAGACCGGCAAGGAGGAGACGACTCCGGGAACACGCTGCCTCAACTCTACTTCCGCTGCACGGCACTGCGCATCTAGTGGTAACGATCTGTGATCCATCTCCCTTAGCATGTTCCTGGATGTTCTGCGCATAGGAAATTTTTAATTTGCAGTCGACGCACCCTACCGTAGGACCCAACAAAGTGTACCATCTTCCGTCTCATGGATCGAGACTTCAACATCACTCTCAAGGAGTGCTGCAACTACTTTGGCTTCCCCAACAATGATGTTCACATTTGTTATGTCTATGACTACCTCGAATCGCATCCAATCGATTTGTTTGGAAGAATGAGTTACCAAGGCTACAAGTTCCGGAAAATTCGCATTGAGTGTCTTGTTATTTAATATCTTTATTATGTTAAATCAGTAACTCATTGTAGGAATGAGGAGAAGTTTCACAAGTGAATGAATATAACATGCTTATTCTCGGGAAGGCCACGAACCTTGACTTCGGTTATTCGCCCAACACAGGGGAAATACTTTTGTTCCACCTTGCACACCAAGCAAATTGTGCACAAGGAGTCATCATGTCTCGCAGAGTTATCACCATGTTGGCCAACTCCCTTGACCTGAACTTCATCAACCTTCGCCCCATTCTCGGTAACACCCTTTTCAATATTAGTGTTTTATCTAGTGCTTCAATGGTAGTTGTCGGTGTCAAAACCGGCGGATCTCGGGTAGGGGGTCCCGAACTATGCGTCTAGGCGGATGGTAACAGGAGACAAGGGACACGATGTTTTTACCCAGGTTGGGACCCTCTCGACGGAGTTAAAACCCTACTCCTGCTTGATTGACATTGATGATATGGGTAGTACAAGAGTGGATCTACCACGAGATCAAGGAGGCTAAACTCTAGAAGCTACCCTATGGTATGATTGTTATAATGGTTGTGTGTCCTACGGACTAAAACCCTCCGGTTTATATAGACACCGAAGAGGGCTAGGGTTACACAGAGTCGGTTACAATGGTAGGAGATCTACATATCCGTATTGCCAAGCTTGCCTTCCACGCCAAGGAAAGTCCCATCCGGACATGGGACGAAGTCTTCAATCTTGTATCTTCATAGTCTTGGAGTTCGGCTGACGATGATAGTCCGGCTATCCGGACACCCCCTAGTCCAGGACTCCCTCAGTAGCCCCTGAACCAGGCTTCAATGATGATGAGTCCAGCGCGCATATTGTTTGGCATTGCAAGGCGGGTTCCTCCTCCGAATAACTCATAGAAGATTGTGAACACCAGGATAGTGTCCGGCTCTGCAAAATAAATTCCACATTCCACCGTAGAGAGAATAATATGTACACAAGTTCAATCTGCTGACATATTTTGTGGCATGACGTCACGCCACTACCAAGCCTTTACTTGAATCGTTTTTTATTATACCACCTCAGCGCGTTGAGCGAAGCGGTTTCCTTGGCACGTCTTGTCGAAGCAGAGATCGTGTTCCCCTTATTCCGGGATTCCCATCAATACGGACGTGGGTAACCCGACCGCGCCATTGATGGTGGCGCTTGGGAGATAAGCGAGTTTTACCAGGCCGATGGGGACGCATAGTCTTCGTCCGCCCATATATAAGGGGATAAGGATCCACCTTTTTACCTACGCCATCTTCCTCCTTTGCTTATCCATCTCCGCGCACTCGAGCTCCAGCGCCCAAGTCCGCACATCTCGTCTCGACCTTCTCCAGCCATGTCCGGAGCGGCAGGCAAGTGGTTCGCCTCGTCCGTTACGGAGGGGCACATCGAAAAGCTACGCGGCACCGGATACCTTTCCAGCGACATCGCGCACCAGCTGCCCGACGAGGGGCAGCTCATCCCCACCCCCAGGCCCCATGAGAGGGTCGTATTCCTTCCCCACTTCCTCCGCGGACTGGAATTTCCACTCCATCCCTTCGTCCGGGGGCTCATGTACTACTACGGCCTGGACTTCCACGATCTGGCACCAAACTTCATCCTCAACATCTCGGCGTTTATCGTCGTGTGCGAGGCCTTCCTCTGCTTCCGGCCCCACTTCGGCTTGTGGCTAAAGACCTTCAATGTCAAGCCGAAGGTAGTGAAGGGCGTCCAAGCGGAGTGTGGAGGCGCCATGGTGGGCAAAATTCCCAACGTCACCTGGCTCGAGGGGGCCTTCGTGGAGTCCGTCAAGGGGTGGCAATCGGGGTGGTTCTACATCACCGAGCCGCGTGACCCTAAATGGGCAGCGGCCCCCGAGTTCAGATCTGGTATCCCCATGCAGCTCACCTCCTGGAAAGAGAAGGGCTTGCTATGGGGCAGTTCGGAGGAGCTGACAGGACTCCAGTCCTATCTCCGAACCTTGGTGAACAAGAAGCTTAAGCTTGTCAATGTGATCCAGGTCATGCTTGTCCGCCGGATTCTCCCCTGCCAACATCGGGCCTTCAATTTGTGGGAGTTCGATCCGGCACAGCACCGGACCCTGAGCGGGCTTTTCGACATGACGTACGAAGCTTCCTGGAGGGTGCTGTTCAAGGGCGGAGAAGCCCCCGCATCCACGACGGAAGACCGCGGATTCAGCACCAAGCGCCCGGCCGGCGAGGTAAGCTTTGTTATCCTCTATGGGACACTTATTTTCTTTCATAGTTTGACTCTATGTGGGATTTAAAACTCCCAATGCCTTTAACAGGACTGGCAGAGGACGTCCGGACAGGTAGACTTTCCGGCTCCCCTTCCCGAAGACCCAGCGGACGCCCGTTTAACGGGGCTGCTAGTCCCGGCACTTTATGTGGTGCCGGAGAAGAAGGCCAAGAAGAAGGCCACGGGAACTCGAAGGAGTTCCCGGCACCAGGTGGTATCGGACTCATCGTCCGATGGCTTCGAGGCGGACTCCTCCCCCGAAGACGAGGAGGAGAAAGAGGACTCTCCCCAGGAGGGGAGAGAGAGGAAGAGGAAGGCTTCCCCAACAGGGGAGGCCGAAGGGTCCAAGAGGGGGAGGACCCTTCCTCCGGACAGCTCCGCCAACGCCAACGTCGGCGATGAAGGGTGGCCCTCAAGGGCCAAGCCTCCGGCAAGATCGTAAGTATCCGGATTCCTAAATGATTTATCTCCTTCATGCCACATGTTGTCCTTCTAATGCCGCACACTCTTGCAGTCCGGCCGAGGATGATCTTCCCGCTTCATCGAGCGGGTCCTTGGCTCCGTCGGACGTGGTTTCCATTCCGACCGCCTCCACCCCTCATGATGCTGACGACGCCGAGGTGGGATCCCAGGAGGGGACCCATCAGAAGGAGGCTCCGGAGGTGCCGCAAGGCAGCCTCCCGGACTTTGCGCCGGACTCCATGCCGGAACCCGCAGTGGTTCCGGAGTCTGGCAGGCGGCCCCTTCGTAAGAAGGGCAAGACCATGGAGCCGGCCGCCTCCGTCCAACCGGAGGCGTCAGATAACTTGTTGGAGGCGCTCAATGGTGCTTCCATCGAGGAAGAACACCGCACTATCATGAGTGCGGTGATTCAGAAGGTTCAGCTCGCCAAGAGCGGGCTGACCGAAGCCTGCAGCAGCCTTCTAACAGGCTTTGAGGTAAGAAGTTTTAAAATATGTAATGTAATACCGCATAGATAGTAGGCCCTGATGCTCGGTTCGGTGTTCGGAAAGAAAAACCGGACTAAGGATCTATAAAAGATATACGCAGGAGTGCTAAAAATTATGTCAATATGGGTTTGCAGGCTGCGCTGCTGACCTCTGCCGCACTGACTGCGGAGGTCGGTGCTTTGAAGCAGGACCTCGAGAGGTCCGAGCACGAGCTCGGCCTTGCCAAGAAGTAGCTCGAGGAAAAAGAAGGTGAGTAACACCGCATTAAATTTGTACCTTACAGAAAAGGATTTTGGTTGCAATAGAAATAAGAATGATAACGTGGGTACTGCAGGGGCCACGAACGAAGTGGCGACCCTGAAGGAGGCCGTGTCCGTGGCCGAACGCAATGTGGCCGCGGAACGAGCAGAGCGAGAGAAGCAGGAGGCGTGGGTGGAGGAGGTGCGGCAAGAGCTCCAGGCTCTCATGGAAAAGCATGAGAGTTTGGAGCGCGACTCGAAGACTCGAGAGTCCGAGCTTGCCTCGGCTCTTGAAAGTGCCAAAGCCGCTAAGGCCGAGGCCCATAAGGCCCTCCAGGAGATTGAGGCGGTGAAGAAGATAGCGGCGGGTAAGGCATTTTTCATGCAAAGCAAGCATGTGAATGTAAATTACCTGTTACTTACCCGAATTTGGAGCTCTCCAGGGGCGTTTGCAGATCTGCCTCGCAGTGTGTCTGATGCCGCCGCATTCTACCGGCCGAGGAGGGGAGCTCAACGGAGAAGGTCTTCTGGTCTCAGTATGCTAAGGCCGGACATCCGGTGCCCCTTAGCGACCAGCTAAAGCAGCTAGTCGAGCTCCACAAGGTAGCCGAGCAGGCCATGAAGGGCCTCATAGTCCGGCTGTGGCCTGAAGAGGCCATGCCTGGGAGCTACTTCGGTCTCGTGCGACGGCTGGTGGATGCGTGCCCCTGGGTGGAAGTCATCAAGCGCTCCGCCTGCATTGAAGGTGCCCGTCGGGCCCTTGCCCGCGCAAAGGTGCACTGGGGCAGGCTGGATGCTGAGAAGCTTATCACGGACGCGCCGCCAGCGGGCAAGGAGTATCGTACGCCCGAAATGTACTATAAGAGTGTCCTGAAGGGTGCCCGCAAGATTGCGGATGAGTGCCCCAAAGATGTAATTTTTGAGTAGACTCGCAATGTGTTATCCTGTGCGCTGAAAACTTTGTTCATATGCGCTAAGCAACGCTTATTAATTTAAAATATTACCTTCTGTGCGGCCGTTTGTCAAATCTGAGAGATGGCAAGTCGTTGGCTTCAGCCCCCATGCCACGAGTGCTGGGGTGTTCGGGATAAACTTGAGCGCTCTTGTTCCCATTTTTGGGTCCATCTAGGGAGGCGCTCGACACAACGAACAAGGCAACCGGACTTATAATGCTTGAACACTCTCACTTAGCCATAGAATTCCATAATTTTAAATTTCGGCGAAGCCCCTAGTGTTCGGAAGACCGAATTCGGGGCACTATCCACGCCTTGGCTGGACACAGCCGGTTCCTCGCTCTAAGCGGCATAAGTCTTTAGGGACTCAAAAAGACATCTCGAACAGCGACCAACTCTCGCCTTATCATGATGGTCAGTTTTAGCTTTCTCCACTGAGGCGCTCGCCCAGCTCAACCGGGGCGTAATCGCAGTGGTTCTCCCAGTGCTACCTTAGCCGATAGAACGGAACGTAAGGTACCAAAACATGGGAGCCGGGCAAACCCAACTATTGACCCAAGACATGATTCAGAGCCGATGCATAAAGTGCTATAAGTTCGGGGTGCCGCACTTGTGAAAGTGTTCGGACTTATCGCACCATAATGCGGGGAACATAAGCCCCTGGTGTGTTCGGCCGTACCAAAGTGTACAGATGCAAGTTGTCATAAATGAACATATAAAAAGAGGAATGCAATTAAAAAGGTGGTACATTGTTTATTCAAGGAATTCTGCTATGAGTGCAGAACGATACAAATAGTGCGGTAAGCAAGGGTTTGGACTATTAGACATGTCCCCCTCCAGGGGTAGGCTGCGGAATGGTGTATTAAACAGATTTAATGCTCATAATGGAGACCACCTGAGTGTTCGACGTAGCCCTTATCCCTCCCTGGCTGTTGCATCATGAGTTCGGCAGATCTACTGCCTTACAGGGCCTCTGGTAAACGGAGTCCTGTGAAAAAAGAGAAGAAAAAGGAAAAAAAGGTGACACACGTGGGAGCCCCTGGTGTGGATGAGCCGCACTCTGGGCCTGTCGTGGTCGTGCCCCTCCCCCTATGCCCATGGTATCTTCAGAGCGTAGTGATGTACCCGAAGAGCTCGTCTTGCAATCATGCAAGGGCTGGGGTTGGGGCCACATTGCTACGCGTGCTCGGAACGTGCCAGGTGGTCTTGATGTAACTTACTCCGGGCGCGTTTGGCCGAGTCCAGTCGTTTAACGGCCGGACTCAAGAACTGCCTTAAGAGGCTGCTCTGTACTTCTGCCGCGAGAGCCGCTGTGTGTTCCTCCGTTCGGAGGGAGCGTTCAGTGTTTCCGTTGACCGTGATGACTCCACGAGGGCCTGGCATCTTGAGCTTGAGGTATGCATAATGCGGCACCGCGTTGAACTTTGCAAACGCGGTTCGTCCGAGCAGAGCGTGATAGCCACTGCGGAACGGGACTATGTCGAAGATTAACTCCTCACTTCCAAAATTATCCAGGGATCCGAAGACCACTTCCAGTGTGACTGAGCCTGTACAATTGGCCTCAACACCTGGTATGACGCCTTTGAAGGTCGTCTTTGTAGGTTTAATCCTTGAGGGGTCTATGCCCATCTTGCGCACTGTATCCTGATAAAGCAGGTTCAGGCTGCTGTCGCCGTCCATCAAGACTCTAGTGAGGTGAAATCCATCGACGATTGGGTCTAAAACCAATGCGGCGAATCCACCATGGCGGATACTGGTAGGGTGGTCCCTTCGATCGAAAGTGATCGGGCAAGAGGACCATGGGTTGAACTTTGGGGCGACTGGCTCCATCGCATACACGTCCCTAAGTGCACGCTTCCACTCCCTCTTGGGTATGTGGGTTGCGTATATCATGTTTACCGTCCGCACTTGTGGGGGAAAACCCTTCTGTCCTCTACTGTTCGGCGGCTAGGTCTCTTCCTCGTCATCGCTATGCAGCCCCTTGTCATTGTTTTCGGCAATTAACTTGCCCGCCTGCTTGAATACCCAACAATCTCTGTTGGTGTGATTAGCTGGCTTTTTGGGGGTGCCATGTATCTGGCAAGAGCGGTCGAGTATTCGGTCCAAATTGGACGGACCCGGAGTAGTTCTTTTGAATGGCTTTTTCCGCTGACCGGGTTTAGAGCCTCTGAATCCGGCGTTGACTGCTGTATCCTCAGTGTTGTCGCCGTTAACGGAGCGTTTGTGTTTGTTGCGACGCGACCTACCATTGTGGTCCTTGTTGTCCGGACTGCCAGAATTTTTGCTGAGGTTGTTACTGCGAGCTAGCCAGCTGTCCTTTCCCGCACAGAAGCGGGTCATGAGTGATGTGAGGGCTGCCATGGATTTCGGCTTTTCCTGTCCTAGGTGCCGGGCCAGCCACTCGTCACGAATGTTATGTTTGAAGGCTGCGAGGGCCTCTGCATCCGGACAGTCGACGATTTGATTTTTCTTTGTCAAGAACCGTGTCCAGAACTGTCTGGCCGATTTGTCTGGCTGCTGAATTATGTGGCTTAGGTCATCAACGTCTGGTGGTCGCACATATGTGCCCTGGAAGTTATCGAGGAATGCGGCTTCCAGGTCCTCCCAACACCCAATTGACTTTGCGGGCAAGCTGTTAAGCCAATGCCGAGCTAGTCCTTTAAGCTTGAGTGGGAGATACTTGATGGCGTGGAGATCGTCGCCGCGGGCCATATGGATATGAAGGAGATAATCTTCGATCCAAACCGCGGGGTCTGTTGTGCCATCGTAGGATTCAATGTTCACGGGTTTAAACCCTTCAGGGATTTGATGATCCATTACTTCGTCTGTGAAGCATAGTGGGTGTGCGGCGCCTCTATACTGAGCAATATCACGACGTAGCTCAAGAGAGCACTATCTGCTGTGTTCGGCCCGGCCGTAGTTGCTGTATCCGGCGCGACGGTAGTCGTCGTGGGTCGTGGGGCGCCCACGTGATCCGTAGATAGATCTGGATTGTCTTGCCTTGTCCTCCAATATATCCCGCAAGTCCGGCGCATTCCCCCATGGCTTCGTGCTTTTCGAGCGGTGCCGGGGTACGGTTCTGGCGGAGGGCTTAGATGCCTCTCTGTCGCGGCTACGAGATGGTCGGTCTACCGTATTGTGCGCTGGTGATGAAGGTTTGTATGCTTCCTCCTCTAGTCGGGGGAGCAACTTGCGTTTTGGGTAGCTTTTGGAGGGGCGTTCGAGTTCATACTCTTCGGCCGCGAGGACCTCGGTCCATCTGTCGGCCAGCAAGTCTTGATCAGCTCGAAGCTGTTGCTGCTTCTTTTTTAGGCTGTTCGCCGTGGCCATTAGCCTGCGTTTAAAACGCTCTTGTTCGACGGGATCCTCGGGCATGACGAATTCATCGTCGTTGAGGCTTGCCTCGTCTCCGGAGGGAGGCATGTAATTGTCATCCTCTATCTCCTCGTCTGCTGCTCTCTCTTGAGGGCTGCCTTCTCCGTCCTCTTGTGCTGAATCTTGCTGGAGGGGGTTGTCTTCGGCACTCTCTGGGGTGTTTCTTAGAGGAATCTGCCTACGCTGCTTCTTCGCCGTCCCCATCCTTTGGGGTGTCCACCATGTATATGTCGTATGACGAGGTGGTCTTCCAGTGCCCCGTAGGCACTGGTTCTTGGTCATCTCCGGCATCGTCATCCATGCCGTCGATGTGTTCGGAGTCGTAGTCTAGCATGTCGGTTAAATCATCGATAGTGGCTACAAAGTGGGTGGTGGGTGGGCTTTGAATTTCTTCGTCGTCCGCATCCCAACCATCCTGACCGCAGTCCGGCCAGGGTTCTCCTGATAACGAAAGATGCTTTAGTGAGTTCAGGATGTCGCCAAAGGGCGAGTGCTGAAAGATGTCCGCAGCGGTGAACTCCATGATCGGCACCCAATCGGATTCGATTGGTAGGGGCGCAGGAGGTTCGGATTCTAGCAAGGAGTCCGACACCTTGGAGTCACGAGCTTTATAAGGGACAAGGTAAGTATTCGGCTCCATCGCCATAGAGGTTGCAACTCCCGAGTCGGTGTCCAGCCACCTGTCCTCGATCTGCACGGTCGGCTCCGAACTATGGGTCGGAGCGGATTCGTGTGCGGCCTCCAAGGTTCTGTTCGGCAGCAGAGCTAAATCATGCCCATCGTGACAGTGCGGCACGCTCGGCTGTGGCTCGAATCCATCGAAGATCAAATCTCCGCGGATGTCAGCCATGAAGTTTAGGCTTCCAAACCTGACCTGATAGCCAGGGGCATAGCTTTCGATCTGCTCCAGATGGCCAAGTGAATTGGCCCGCAGTGCAAAGCCGCCGAACATGAAGATCTGTCCGGGAAGAAGATTCTCACCCTGGACTGTGTTGTTGTTGATTGAAGAAGCCATCAAGCCTATCCGTGACGACACAGAGTAACTCTCAATGAAAGCACCAATGTCGGTGTCAAAACCGGCGGATCTCGGGTAGGGGGTCCCGAACTGTGCGTCTAGGCGGATGGTAACAGGAGACAAGGGACACGATGTTTTTACCTAGGTTCGGGCCCTCTCGATGGAGGTAAAACCCTACTCCTGCTTGATTGATATTGATGATATGGGTAGTACAAGAGTGGATCTACCACGAGATCAAGGAGGCTAAACCCTAGAAGCTAGCCTATGGTATGATTGTTATAATGGTTGTGTGTCCTACTGACTAAAACCCTCCGGTTTATATAGACACCGGAGAGGGCTAGGGTTACACAGAGTCGGTTACAATGGTAGGAGATCTACATATCCGTATTGCCAAGCTTGCCTACCACGCCAAGGAAAGTCCCATCCGGACACGGGACGAAGTCTTCAATCTTGTATCTTCATAGTCTTGGAGTCCGGCTGACGATGATAGTCCGGCTATCCAGACACCCCCTAGTCCAGGACTCCCTCACCTACTCCTGCTTGATTGATATTGATGATATGGGTAGTACAAGAGTGGATCTACCATGAGATCAAGGAGGCTAAATGTCAGGACCCCGACTCAATGCCACATCGATCTAGCATGTAACACCTCATATCACTTTGCGGCCTCACGCACGGTATTCCAACGGGTGTCGCCTTACCTTTGCTCGGGACCGTTTGCGCCTTTTGGCACACGTATATGACAGTGTCGCTAGCATCCATACGATAAGGAGCCCGGGCTGACATGGCTAGTCGTAAACCCAAAGCGGCACAAACTTACAGGGACAGGCATCCATGACGCAGCATCGAACGTGTCGGTCATCAGCGAGTGAATCCAGGCTGTAGCACTGGGCTAGCAGGACTCCGGTGAACCGGGCTGTAGCGGGCTAACAGGACTCCGGTATTCATCGCGTGACATTTCCCCGAAGGGACAGACACAGGAACGAAGAAGGACACATGCCGGCCAGCCTAAGTGTTCCGGAGCAGTAGCAAGCTACCATGGCTCAGTGGAAACACTAGGAGACATTTCCCGGTAAGAGACGCTACTAAAGATAAACAACTAGATGGTCAGATCCCACACATACCAAGCATTTCAATAGCATACACACAATATGCTCGATATGTGCAAATACAACATGGCATCACAACATGACTATACGACTCAAGTAATTTATTCAATAGGCTCCGAGGAGCGAGATATTACAAACAGGGGTCTCATGACCCAACACTCAGAGCATACAAATCAAAGCACATGCGGAAGCTTAACATGTCTGAGTACAGACATCTATAAATGAAAAAGGCTGAGAAGCCTGACTATCTACCAATCCTGCCGAGGCACAAGATCGTAGCTGAGGTAACAAGCTAAACGTCGAAGTCCACGCGGTACTACTAGCGAGACCGAAATCTCTCTGCAAAACATAAAATAGGCAAACGTGAGTACAAATGTACCCAGCAAGACTTACATCAGAACTATCTACATATGCATCATTATCAACAAAGGGGTGGTGGGGTTTAACTGCAGCAAGCCAGCTTTGACTCGGTGGCTATCCTGAACTACGACTGCAAGTAACTCTTTTGAGGTGGCGCACACGAGTCCACATATTCACCATATCAATACACCACTATGGATTCGCTCCCGTCTCCCTACGAGAACGCCATCCATAGCACTCACGCTTATCTTGCGTATTTTAGAGTATCCACTTTCACTTGTCTATGAACTGATATAAGCAACCCAGAAGTCCTTTTCCGCGGACACGGCTATTCGAATAGATGATGTTAACCCTGCAGGGGTGTACTTCTTCACACACGCTCTCACCACTTACCGCCGTTTACACGACATGTACTCGGCAACCTTCAAGCGGAAGCCCAACGTGGGTGTCGGCCACGGCCTACCTAATCACCTAAGTCTCTAGTCCAGGTTTATCGCCTATTCGGGTTCCATCCATGAGGAGATCCGGCCGGAGTTTCGCTCACAGCCCCAAACGATGTGAACAGGGTTCCCGAGACACCAAACGGGCGCCCGGTACACCGTGCCACGTGCCTACCGCATCACAGCCCACCCCTACGGTCAGCGCTGCGCACGGCCTCCAGCATACTACAAACACCAGAAACTACTTGCAACTCGTGGACAGAGGACAAGGGTGATCAAGAAGCCGAGAGGGTCCATTGGTTTCGGGCCCAATGCGTGGTAGTAGCTGAATCATGGATCACAAACACAGAACTCAGTTCCTGAGGACGGCTGCAATGAGACAACCCACCATGTACTCCTACATGGCCTCTCACCGCTACCTTTACCAAATCGTGTTCACACACTTAGCTCACACACAGTAGGACATGTTCACACACCTCTGATTCATCCCGGATGAATCAGACCTGACACAACTCTAAGCAGTAGCAGGCATGACAAACAAGCATGAATGAGTAGGCACAACAGGGCTCAAACAACTCCTACTCATGCTAGTGGGTTTCATCTATTTACTGTGGCAATGACAGGTCATGCAAAGGATAAAGGGGTTCAGCTACCGCAGCAAGTAACAGATGAATCGATGTTGTCCTAATGCAGTAAAAGAGAGCAGGAGCGAGAGAGTAGGATTGTATCGGAATGAACAAGGGGGTTTTGCTTGCCTGGCACTTCTGAAGATAACATTGAGTCTTCATCAGTGTCAACGATCACATCATCGGTATCACGTCTATCGAGAGGGGACAAATACCGGTAACACAGAAGGAAACATAATCAATGCAATGCACAATATGATGCATGATCATGACATGGCAAAATGAATGTGTTTTGGGCTAATGCAACTAGCCACAGATTAAATGAAGTTGGTTTGTGTCAGGTCCCCGACTCGATGTCACATCGATCTAGCTGGTAACACCTTATATCACTCTGCGGCCTCACGCACGGTATCCCCACGGGTGTCGTCTTACCTTTTCCCGGGACCGTTTGCGCCTTTTGGCTCACGTATATGATAGTGTCGCTAGCATCCATATGATAAAGAGCCCGGGCTGACATGACTAGTCGTAAACCCAAAGTGGCACAGACTTACAGGGACAGGCATCCATGACCCAGCTTCGAACGTGTCGGTCATCAGCAAGTGGGTCCGGGCTGTAGCACTGGGCTAGCAGGACTCCGGTAAACCGGGCTGTAGCGGGCTAACAGGACTCCGGTACTCAAAGCGTGACATTTCCCCGAAGGGACAGACACAGGAACGAAGAAGGACACATGCCGGCCAGCCTAAGTGTTCCAGAGCAGTAGCAAGCTACCATGGCTCAGCGGTAACACTAGGAGACATTTCCCGGTAAGAGAGGCTACTAAAGATAAACAACTAGATAGTCAGATCCCACACATACCAAGCATTTCAATAACATACACACAATATGCTCGATATGTGCAATACAACATGGCATCACAAAATGACTCTACGACTCAAGTAGTTTATTCATTAGGCTCCGAGGAGCGAGATATTACAAACATAGGTCTCATGACCCAACATTCAGAGTATACAAGTCAAAGCACAAGCGGAAGCTATCATGTCTGAGTACAGACAACTATAAATGAAAAAGGCTGAGAAGCCTGACTATCTACCAGATACTGCCGAGGGCACAAGATCGTAGCTGAGGTAACAAGCTAAACGTCGAAGTCCAAGCGGAACTACTAGTGAGACTGAAGTCTCTCTGCAAAAACATAAAATAGGCAAACGTGAGTACAAATGTACCCAGCAAGACTTACATCAGAACTAACTACATATGCATCATTATCAACAAAGGGGTGGTGGGGTTTAACTGCAGCAAGCCAGCTTTGACTCGGTGGCTATCCTAAACTACGACTGCAAGCGACTCTTTTGAGGTGGCGCACATGAGTCCACATATTCACCATATCAATACACCACTATGGATCCGCTCCCGTCTCCCTACGAGAACGCCATCCATAGCACTCACGCTTATCTTGCGTATTTTAGAGTATCCACTTTCACTTGTCTATGAACTGATATAAGCAACCCAGAAGTCCTTTTCCGCGGACACGGCTATTCGAATAGATGATGTTAACCCTGCAGGGGTGTACTTCTTCACACACGCTCCCACCACTTACCGCCGTTTACACGACATGTACTCGGCAACCTTCAAGCGGAAGCCCAACGTGGGTGTCGGCCACGGCCTGCCTAAACACTCAAGTCTCTAGTCCAGGTTTATCGCCTATTCGGGTTCCATCCATGAGGAGATCCGGCCGGAGTTTCGCTCACAGCCCCAAACGATGTGAACAGGGTTCCGTGACACCAAACGGGCGCCCGGTTTACCCGGCCACGTGCCTACCGCATCACAGCCCACCCCTATGGTCAGCGCTGCGCACGGCCTCCAGCATACTACAAACACCAGAAACTACTTGCAACTCCTGGACAGAGGACAAGGGTGATTAAGAAGCCGAGAGGGTCCATTGGTTTCGGGCCCAATGCGTGGTAGTAGCTGAATCATGGATCACAAACACCGAACTCAGTTCCTGAGGACGGCTGCAATGAGACAACCCACCATGTACTCCTACATGGCCTCTCACCGCTACCTTTACCAAATCGTGTTCACACACTTAGCTCACACACAGTAGGACATGTTCACACGCCTCTGATTCATCCCCGATGAATCAGGCCTGACTCAACTCTAAGCAGTAGCAGGCATGACAAACAAACATGAATGAGTAGGCACAACAGGGCTCAAACAACTCATACTCATGCTAGTGGGTTTCATCTAATTATTGTGGAATGACAGGTCATGCAGAGGATAAAGGGGTTCAACTACCGCAGCAAGTAACAGATGAATCGATGTTGTCCTAATGCAGTAAAAGAGAGCAGGAGCGAGAGAGTGGGATTTTATCGGAATGAACAAGGGGGTTTTGCTTGCCTGGCACTTCTGAAGATAACATTGAGTCTTCATCAGTGTCAACGATCACATCATCGGTATCGCGTCTATCGAGAGGGGACAAATACCGGCAACACAGAAAGGAACACAATCAATGCAATGCACAATATGATGCATGCTCATGACATGGCAATATGAATGTGTTTTGAGCTAATGCAACTAGCAACAGATTAAATGAAGTTGGTTTGAATATAAAATTCAAATTCAAACTCCATATGTGATTATTCAAACGCCATTCACTTCATTTGTCCCAAACAGTAGTGATAAGTTGTTCTAACATGCATGAAAATGGTACAGATGGATAGATTGGATTTTTCTGATAATTTTTCATATATAAATTATTTAATTTGGAGTTACAGTTGAATTTCTATGAATTTTAGAACTTTTAGCTATTTTCTGGAATTTCCTGAATTATTTTTAAATCCAGAAAATACTTATTGCGTCAGCATGATGTTGGCATGACGTCAGCAGGTCAACAGGGGCTGGTCCGGGTCAAACCTGACCAGTGGGGCCCACTGGTCAGTGACTGGGGCTGGTTAGTGCCGCTGACGTGTGGGGCCGGTCAAGGGCCACGTCAGCACAGTCAACTCTGACTGGTGGGTCCCGTGTGTTTATTAACTAATCTAAACAGAAATAAAACAGAGATTATTTCGAGCGTGGGGCCCAGGTGTCAGTGACATAGGGCTTAGTTAGTGGGGTGATTAACTCCTAACAGCTGCTATCACCGGCGGCTAATCGCCGGCGTAACCAGGACGCGGCGGTGTTGCCCGTCCGGCCAACTCCGGCGACGGGAGCTCGCGCGGCTGGGCGCGTTGGAACCGGAGCAAGGAGGCGCGTCGATTGGTGGCCTCAGGCGATGCTAGGGTGGCCGGGAACGTCGACGGCGTCGAGTTCCGCGGCGGCGCAGTTGCGGCTTGCACGGGTGCGAGGAGCACGGTGCACGATTGGGCGACCTGAGGCGCGCTACGGGTTCCTGGAGAAGCCCGGAGCATGACTCCATGCTTGGGTTGGTCGGCGGGACGACTAGCGACGGCGAGCTTCGCGGCGGCGGCAGCGGGTGCTCGGCCATGGCGGGCTGCGGTTAGAGGGCGGAAACAGAGGGGGTGAGCACGGGGAAAAGTGTGGGAGCTCACAAGGATTCGGTAGAGAAGGTCAGCGGCCTCGGGGACGGACGGAAACCGACGAATCGACGGAGACGATCTCCGGGCGCCAGCGGTGAAGACGAGGACATTAGCGACGAAGCAAAGCCCTCCGGCTCGTTTCCTCCGGCTTGGGGATGTGGTGCTCGATTGCGGAGCTGCTGGGCACGGTCACGGGACGAGGGGTGGCCGGTGGTCATGGCTACGGCGAGCGGCGCTCTCAGGTGCGTTCGGTGACGAGAGGGAGGGAGAGCAGAGGAGGAGGTGGGGGTCCAGAGAGAGAGAGAGGCGGTCGAGGGGGTTGAGGGCGTCTCCGTGGCGTCGCGAGGAAGTCGGGGAGGCTGCCTC
The DNA here is from genome assembly GCF_002162155.2 of Triticum dicoccoides. Taxonomy (NCBI): domain Eukaryota; kingdom Viridiplantae; phylum Streptophyta; class Magnoliopsida; order Poales; family Poaceae; genus Triticum; species Triticum dicoccoides. The sequence goes on along the minus strand of NC_041381.1, from coordinate 316,702,813 downwards.
GGCGAAGCAGGAGGTGGAGGCCTCCGCGTGCGCGCGTGCGTGCGTGCTACTTCGCCTCTGCCTACTGGCAGAGGTTGAAGACAGCCGCTCTGCCCCGGTGGGCTGGACTGGTGCAGCTGGGCCGGCTACAGGTAAGTGGCCCAGGTACGGGTCCTTCTCTCTCTGGTTTTCTCTATTTTACTTCTGTTTTCTATTTTCTGTAGTTTGTTTTGATTTAGTTTAGCAACTAAATCATTTAAATAAATTCTGTAGATTTTTATGTGGCTTGCTAAAATATATACAAAGCCACTCACAAACTTCCAGAATTATTGGAGTCATATTTAATATATATTAAATATAAATCCAAAGCAAATAGTTATTGGATTAATTCAAATGGCCAAAATAATTATCTCTGTGACTCCAAAAATATTGGTTTAAATTTTACCTCTTACCAATATTTCCATGGAATAACAGGAACATTTTCTTGGACACATTTGAGAAGATTTAATTGTTGGTTATTTTTAGAGGTTTCCTGAGGCTTTTGAAAATTCCTCAATTCAAATTTCATTTGAATTTAAACATGATGCACACACCAGGCAGCACCAGAAGCTAGGGATGTGACAACTCACCCCCACTAAACAAGAATCTCGTCTCGAGATTCAAGCGTAGGGTAAGATGAAGGGGAAACGCAAACTAGTATAGTCTTCACGATCCAGGTTGCACTTCGAATGAACGTTGATTCGATCAGCATCATTGTCTCGAAGTCTTGCTCTGAGAAATCCTGCCAACATGACATGGAGAGAAGAAAGAGACTCTAGAAGGGTCGATCTTCTCGAAGATCGAACAACTCAGGATTAACTCACGGAATGAGACATAGCAACCTCTCTCGAGCTGAGACACTAAACATACATCCATGTGAATGGAGTGAAGTAGATGACGAAGGTTCACTAGGTAGACAACAATTTCACGCTTAAGAAGGTGGTAATTGATTTGATTGGCAACGTAGCGAGGAGTTGAGTTGCCATGATACCACGACGAAACATCCTGGAGGAGGGTGATTCGTAGATTATTACCTTAAGTGGCAAAAAGAATTACCTTTGATATAGAGATCATTGAGACTCTCTATATCAGCCTAAGGCAACTCACAGCAATTGATTGGCGGGAGTCGGTAGAATGGCATACTCGGACTTGGATGATGTGGATTACCTTGTTGAAGACAACGTAATGGATGAATTTCCTTATCACCGGAGATGGAAGAGACCCGTGGTAGAATGGAACATTGATGGTGCAAGCTGGGAACAAAATGCAAATGCTGGGAATGATCCTGGTAACTGGGGAAGGACCCAACCATAGAGAGTGAATTCACTGTTTGAAAAGATCATAGCATTGCCGAGGAAACGGAGAGGAACCCCAGTTAGTGCCGAAGATAACACCTAGCGCTTGTGCGTGCTCTCAAGAACTTGAGCATTTCCACAATCATCAAGGTTTTACCAACATCCATGTCAAGGGTGCTGACAACACAACATACTACCATGATGACCTGCGATGGACGATGCAGATGCAAAGGAGGATAACTCTTTCTCAGGTTTCACCCTTGGCGGGGCCAAGGAAAATAAAATCTGGATGATCGACTGAGAGACATTTAGCACTCCGCTTCTAATGTTATCCTTGATGTGCTAGCGTAATCCATAGATAATTATGGTTTGATATCTAGAACATCAAGTAAAGGTCGGACTTCGGGAGCACAAAAATCCATAGGGGCAACTAAGGAGTAAATCCTACGAAATCCCTATGGGGAGGTGGCCAACTTCCTCAATCAAGATATTATAATAACAGGTCTTCCGGCTGGTGTGTGTTGGCCACAACATCCACTTTACCGGTTATCGAGGGACCAATATTATAGTTCTTGGGAAATGCTCCAACCATCATATCTGCCTGAGATTCCGATCTGGTTGGTGTTAGGATATTCCAGACTCATCGAGTCTAGGAAGAAAAACGGAAGTTTGCAACACAAATCGACAAGATGACGTTGCGAGATTCTCGGGGAATGAACTACGTTAGTAAGCTCCAAAAACACGAGCCGGTTCTGCTACAACATGTGAACATGTTGTCCAAGACAAGCATGACCACAAAGTAGTCTTACAATAAAATACTACCGAGTTCAGGTGGGGAACCATCATTAATGACATCGAAGTCTCCACGCGTGGAAGTCCAAAGAGTTCACCTTGGACAGACTCCTTTATCTTTGAACAACTCAATCAGTGGCTTGGTGTGCTAGGATATACATATGGAATGAAGATGATCAGTCTAACAGACCACAAAATTCTTCGCACGTGCATGACTGACTTGGGATGATTCCAAAGGAGGCAAAACAAGCCTTCTCAAATTCATGGCGGCAACTTGCATCAAGTGCACATGAATTTAGAGGGACTCACTTCTTTTGTCCAAACATATGCTTCACGAACGAGTCATGAAGATAATGCTTACACAAGTTTCCAACACTAGCTTAATGTTCAACAAAATCATGGAGGAGATAAGGATGTTGTCAATGGGCTCAACAACAATTCATCCAGGTTTCCATATTAGTGGAATTCCACAATTATGTGAACAAGGTGATAGCATTGGTCAGGCCCGAAAGATATAATGGTGTATGCTCGAGGAACAACCACGAGTAAGACAGCATTACGAATATCGCTGGTTCTGATTTGATTTGACGATAGCCCATACTCAAATCAAAGGTTTGGATAAGATAATAGATCCATCAATTGATCACGAGGATCAACCAATAAAGATATCATCTTTCTTCAACACACACACACAAGAATATCCCTTTGGAACGAACTAAGTCAGGCAAGCTTTTATCTTCCAACTCTCCAAGTTGTTGTTCAGCTTAGCCAACTAGCTCAGGGGTATCCCACACAGATTCTTGGAGAAGGGGTGGTTTACAGGATGAACCAACTCGATCACGAGCTCAACATAACAGTCAGGTGACAATCTGGTGATACTACCGAGAAGATATTCGAACAATCACGAACCACCGATATGCTACTAAACTCGAGAACAATCTTGCTTTTTAGGGCAAGACGATATGATCAAAAGAGCGAGGACTTGACAAAATCCTAACTCATCAATCAAAGAGTGCACCAGGAAATAAGGACTAGGTAGCACGATCAGTCTTAGAAGGATGATTCAAAAACCAACACGCTAAGAATGAAATTATTATCCTTTAACTACCAAGCAACGAGGTTGCTGGGAGTATTGATTTCACACATCACAATTCATTTGTCGGTATTCCGGTTGCATCAACACGAGGACCGAGGAATGACTAATAATGGTGAGAAGTATCACTACCAAGAGTTCATAGGATGGTATGCAGTTCCTATAACAATCCCGATATAAAAGATGGTAATACTCCAAGGTAGAACAGAGCAAAAGCAAGATTAGCAATTTGATCTGCGGAGTACGACTTCTTTGACCCAATCCTGGATATGGAAGAGGTACTGGAGTTTGTTTCTCCTAGTCATTCCGCGATAGAATGGCTTGACGGACCACAAGAGTAATAGGCATCGATAAACGAATGCATGCATACTCTTGACTATCAATTGATAGACAAGGTCAGTAGACAACTAAAGAGGGACAACTCAAAGGAACATACGATTTTCTGAGTTGTGGATGCATGGTTTAGCATGTCGAACGAATTCCACATATTTCTTCCGGATAACCCATGCAGAAAGGTAGAACTGGCAGAGTCACAATGTAGAATCGAGAACCCATCGAGAGCACTCTGATTGTGATCTTTCGATCAGCGAGGAACATCTGCCATAAGCGGTTCATAGTATTTGGAAGAAAGGAATACCACGAACATCAAGGACTAATTCAAAGGTTACTAATAACCTAAAGGAACGAGCAAAACTATCAACATGAAGCAAGTAGGGTGAATCTCGGGTTCAAAACCCAGGGATAGAATACCTACTACTAAATGGCATCACGGGATGCTTTCGATAATGACGGCCAGAGTCATCACACTGGAACATAAATCATGGCTAGACTACTAGATGATCCCCTGAGACACCTAGGGTCATAATAGTAACTCCAACATAATGTCAAGGCAATAGAATACCTCAACTCAACAATTAGTGTGATTGAGCTGGCAAAAAGGAACATCGAAACCAGAGGGAAAGGATTTTGCAAATGCATCAGACTATTTAGAAACCTGGAATGACTCGGACAGCATAACGGCTGTAAATGCTCAGAAAAGATTTGAGACATTCACAAAAATGGTGGCATAACCACTCAGAAGCACAATATCAAGGTCTCGAGATCAATAATTAACATATAGAAGTACTAGGAACTGAAACGAGGCTTAAGTCCAACAATCTTATAAGTCCACTGATTAGCAACACGTGACCCTAATAGAAAGAAGAGATAGCCTAGTTCTTAATCCCCGTAGAAGAGAAGATGATGACTCAGATCAGAAGGCCATGAGGTATAAGGAGTAAAAAGAGCCTTACGTTCCATCCCACAATCAATTCCCTTATATAACTAAGGATTTCTAGACTCAACTTCGACCAGTTTGGCTTGGTAATCCTACAGGCAGTCAAGCTCTGATACCAACGCTGTCAGGACCCCGACTCAATGCCACATCGATCTAGCATGTAACACCTCATATCACTTTGCGGCCTCACGCACGGTATTCCCACGGGTGTCGCCTTACCTTTGCTCGGGACCGTTTGCGCCTTTTGGCACACGTATATGACAGTGTCGCTAGCATCCATATGATAAGGAGCCCGGGCTAACATGGCTAGTCGTAAACCCAAAGCAGCACAAACTTACAGGGACAGGCATCCATGACCCAGCATCGAACGTGTCGGTCATCAGCGAGTGAATCCAGGCTGTAGCACTGGGCTAGCAGGACTCCGGTGAACCGGGCTGTAGCGGGCTAACAGGACTCCGGTATTCATCGCGTGACATTTCCCCGAAGGGACAGACACAGGAACGAAGAAGGACACATGCCGGCCAGCCTAAGTGTTCCGGAGCAGTAGCAAGCTACCATGGCTCAGTGGAAACACTAGGAGACATTTCCCGGTAAGAGAGGCTACTAAAGATAAACAACTAGATGGTCAGATCCCACACATACCAAGCATTTCAATAGCATACACACAATATGCTCGATATGTGCAAATACAACATGGCATCACAACATGACTCTACGACTCAAGTAATTTATTCAATAGGCTCCGAGGAGCGAGATATTACAAACAGGGGTCTCATGACCCAACACTCAGAGCATACAAATCAAAGCACATGCGGAAGCTTAACATGTCTGAGTACAGACATCTATAAATGAAAAAGGCTGAGAAGCCTGACTATCTACCAATCCTGCCGAGGCACAAGATCGTAGCTGAGGTAACAAGATAAACGTCGAAGTCCACGCGGTACTACTAGCGAGACCGAAATCTCTCTGCAAAACATAAAATAGGCAAACGTGAGTACAAATGTACCCAGCAAGACTTACATCAGAACTATCTACATATGCATCATTATCAACAAAGGGGTGGTGGGGTTTAACTGCAGCAAGCCAGCTTTGACTCGGTGGCTATCCTGAACTACGACTGCAAGTAACTCTTTTGAGGTGGCGCACACGAGTCCACATATTCACCATATCAATACACCACTATGGATTCGCTCCCGTCTCCCTACGAGAACGCCATCCATAGCACTCACGCTTATCTTGCGTATTTTAGAGTATCCACTTTCACTTGTCTATGAACTGATATAAGCAACCCAGAAGTCCTTTTCCGCGGACACGGCTATTCGAATAGATGATGTTAACCCTGCAGGGGTGTACTTCTTCACACACGCTCTCACCACTTACCGCCGTTTACACGACATGTACTCGGCAACCTTCAAGCGGAAGCCCAACGTGGGTGTCGGCCACGGCTTGCCTAAACACTCAAGTCTCTAGTCCAGGTTTATCGCCTATTCGGGTTCCATCCATGAGGAGATCCGGCCGGAGTTTCGCTCACAGCCCCAAACAATGTGAACAGGGTTCCGTGACACCAAACGGGCGCCCGGTTTACCTGGCCACGTGCCTACCGCATCACAGCCCACCCCTACGGTCAGCGCTGCGCACGGCCTCCAGCAGACTACAAACACCAGAAACTACTTGCAACTCCTGGACAGAGGACAAGGGTGATTAAGAAGCCGAGAGGGTCCATTGGTTTCGGGCCCAATGCGTGGTAGTAGCTGAATCATGGATCACAAACACCGAACTCAGTTCCTGAGGACGGCTGCAATGAGACAACCCACCATGTACTCCTACATGGCCTCTCACCGCTACCTTTACCAAATCGTGTTCACACACTTAGCTCACACACAGTAGGACATGTTCACACGCCTCTGATTCATCCCCGATGAATCAGGCCTGACTCAACTCTAAGCAGTAGCAGGCATGACAAACAAACATGAATGAGTAGGCACAACAGGGCTCAAACAACTCCTACTCATGCTAGTGGGTTTCATCTAATTACTGTGGAATGACAGGTCATGCATAGGATAAAGGGGTTCAACTACCGCAGCAAGTAACAGATGAATCGATGTTGTCCTAATGCAGTAAAAGAGAGTAGGAGCGAGAGAGTGGGATTTTATCGGAATGAACAAGGGGGTTTTGCTTGCCTGGCACTTCTGAAGATAACATTGAGTCTTCATCAGTGTCAACGATCACATCATCGGTATCGCGTCTATCGAGAGGGGACAAATACCGGCAACACAGAAAGGAACACAATCAATGCAATGCACAATATGATGCATGCTCATGACATGGCAATATGAATGTGTTTTGAGCTAATGCAACTAGCAACAGATTAAATGAAGTTGGTTTGAATATAAAATTCAAATTCAAACTCCATATGTGATTATTCAAATGCCATTCACTTCATTTGTCCTAAACAGTAGTGATAAGTTGTTCTAACATGCATGAAAATGGTACAGATGGATAGATTGGATTTTTCTGATAATTTTTCATATATAAATTATTTAATTTGGAGTTACGGTTGAATTTCTATGAATTTTAGAAGTTTTAGCTATTTTCTGGAATTTCCTGAATTATTTTTAAATCCAGAAAATACTTATTGCGTCAGCATGACGTTGGCATGACGTCAGCAGGTCAACAGGGGCTGGTCCGGGTCAAACCTGACCAGTGGGGCCCACTGGTCAGTGACTGGGGCTGGTTAGTGCCGCTGACGTGTGGGGCCGGTCAAGGGCCACGTCAGCACAGTCAACTCTGACTGGTGGGTCCCGTGTGTTTATTAACTAATCTAAACAGAAATAAAACAGATATTATTTCGAGCGTGGGGCCCAGGTGTCAGTGACATAGGGCTTAGTTAGTGGGGTGATTAACTCCTAACAGCTGCTATCACCGGCGGCTAATCGCCGGCGTAACCAGGACGCGGCGGCATTGCCCGTCCGGCCAACTCCGGCGACGGGAGCTCGCGCGGCTGGGCGTGTTGGAACCGGAGCAAGGAGGCGCGTCGATTGGTGGCCTCAGGCGATGCTAGGGTGGCCGGGAACGTCGACGGCGTCGAGTTCCGCGGCGGCGCAGTTGCGGCTTGCACGGGTGCGAGGAGCACGGTGCACGATTGGGCGACCTGAGGCGCGCTACGGGTTCCTGGAGAAGCCCGGAGCATGACTCCATGCTTGGGTTGGTCGGGCGGGACGACTAGCGACGGCGAGCTTCGCGGCGGCGGCAGCGGGTGCTCGGCCATGGCGGGTTGCGGTTAGAGGGTGGAAACAGAGGGGGTGAGCACGGGGAAAAGTGTGGGAGCTCACAAGGATTCGGTAGAGAAGGTCAGCGGCCTCGGGGACGGACGGAAACCGACGAATCGACGGAGACGATCTCCGGGCGCCAGCGGTGAAGACGAGGACATTGGCGACGAAGCAAAGCCCTCCGGCTCGTTTCCTCCGGCTTGGGGATGTGGTGCTCGATTGCGGAGCTGCTGGGCACGGTCACGGGACGAGGGGTGGCCGGTGGTCATGGCTATGGCGAGCGGCGCTCTCAGGTGCGTTCGGTGACGAGAGAGAGGGAGAGCAGAGGAGGAGGTGGGGGTCCAGAGAGAGAGAGGCGGTCGAGGGGGTCGAGGGCGTCTCCGTGGCGTCGCGAGGAAGTCGGGGAGGCTGCCACGGCGAAGCAGGAGGTGGAGGCCTCCGCGTGCGCGCGTGCGTGCGTGCTACTTCGCCTCTGCCTACTGGCAGAGGTTGAAGACAGCCGCTCTGCCCCGGTGGGCTGGACTGGTGCAGCTGGGCCGGCTACAGGTAAGTGGCCCAGGTACGGGTCCTTCTCTCTCTGGTTTTCTCTATTTTACTTCTGTTTTCTATTTTCTGTAGTTTGTTTTGATTTAGTTTAGCAACTAAATCATTTAAATAAATTCTGTAGATTTTTATGTGGCTTGCTAAAATATATACAAAGCCACTCACAAACTTCCAGAATTATTGGAGTCATATTTAATATATATTAAATATAAATCCAAAGCAAATAGTTATTGGATTAATTCAAATGGCCAAAATAATTATCTCTGTGACTCCAAAAATATTGGTTTAAATTTTACCTCTTACCAATATTTCCATGGAATAACAGGAACATTTTCTTGGACACATTTGAGAAGATTTAATTGTTGGTTATTTTTAGAGGTTTCCTGAGGCTTTTGAAAATTCCTCAATTCAAATTTCATTTGAATTTAAACATGAAGCACACACCAGGCAGCACCAGAAGCTAGGGATGTGACACTAAACCCTAGAAGCTAGCCTATGGTATGATTGTTGTAATGGTTGTCTGTCCTACGGACTAAAATCCTCCGGTTTATATAGACACCGGAGAGGGCTAGGGTTACACAGAGTCGGTTACAATGGTAGGAGATCTACATATCCGTATCGCCAAGCTTGCCTTCCACGCCAAGGAAAGTCCCATCCGGACACGGGACGAAGTCTTCAATCTTGTATCTTCATAGTCTTGGAGTCCGGCCGATGATGATAGTCCGGCTATCCGGACACCCCCTATTCCAGGACTCCCTCAGTAGTGGTTCTCCGTGGTCGCATTGCATTTGAATTCCTAGGTGGAGTACTTGCTACCCACTCCCATGCCTAACTGGTTCTCGATAGAGAACAAACTTTGCATTATGTGCCACAGGAAGGAGATGCAACTTTTCAGCAAGAGGCACTTGAATTGGATCAAGTTGATGAAGATGAACAAGCCACTGTCAAGGAGGACGAGCAGACCGAAGAAGATGCACAAGAGGAAGTTCACTAAACCACGTACATCGACATCAACAACTTTGAGGGCTCCATTAGTGATATGAGCAACATTAGCTCATTCATTCGAGACACATATGTGTACATGAAAAACAACTTCTCTGAGTGGAGCCAATCTGTACTACCCACCACCACAAAGATCTTGCTAAGTTTGAGCTTCCAAAAGCTTAAGCTTGGGAGATGTTACTTCCATGTCTACATCAAGACGTGGCGGAATTTAATTTTAAGGTGTAATGAGGTTGTACTTCAGCTCACTAGGCTTCAAACACTCGTGTTGGTCTGTTCCAACACCTTTCTTTTTATTTGGTTTATTTTCTTTTACATTTGTTTTTTTCTTATTTTTTCCGAGTGCAAATTCTTTTGCAAGTTAGGTGAAAGAACATGCGGTGCCCCCATGTTTGGTTTTGGTAATTGATGACAATCTCTATGGATTAATGGTAGTCTTGAGTTATATTTGAAGGATTTCTCCATAGGATTTTCTTGAAGTCCATGTGTTGGTTTCAAGGAGTTTATGAGTTGACCAAGGTGCTATTAAGGAATTATCCAAAGATTGGTCATGTGAGTGTTGAGCTTATTGCAAGCATGTCTTGAAGAAGAAGATTGTGTGATCATTCATGTTTACCTTCAAGACATCATCCAAATGAAGAGAGTTGGAAAGATTGAAGGTTGATCAAGACTAAGTCAAGAGTGAATCAAGTTGATCAACTCACAAAGTGTAGAAGATGTACCGAGAGGGATAAAGTGATTCCATGGTATGGTAAGCATTGTCCATTGCACTTTGTGTACTAACCCATGGTCTATGTGAGAGTTCTATGTGGGGTTAGGTACGTATCCATGGGCTTGCGTCAAGAGAAAGATATCATACAACCCATGGAAAGGATGACATCAAGTGGTGATCGTCATCAAGATTGCCGTGTGCAAGTTCAAGTGGAGCATCACGAAGAGATCAAGTCCTTGAATCTTTCCATCCATTGTGGTGTCAATGGACTTGTGAAGATGTGCTGAAGAGTGACTCAACCATAGTGGACTATGGGGGAGCAATCACCTAGTCTTCATTGAGCCAACACAATCAAGAAAGGGGGTCCAACTTGAGGGAGTCAAGATCGTCATCATCTAGCTCAAGTGGACCATGTGCAAGCCAAAGGTTTGCCCTTGATAGGTTTTCTATTTTGTCGGTCTCGTGGTGGTAGTTGGGAGACCGGGTTATAGGATCGTTTGCCTTACTATCAAGGGGGGCTCTCAAGTTGGTAGCTTGATCGTATCATTAGTAGAGAGATCAAACCATTGCATCCTTGCATCATGTTTCTTGGTTTTTGTTTGGTTCTCTTTTTGAGTCTTAGAGCTTATGGTCATCTTGATGACAAGCTTGAGTTCATCGAAAATGGAGTTCGCATGCATCTTCTATGATGTTTTCGGTGTTGGAGGTTTTACCGCTCTTATCCGAGGAAGGGTTCTCACCATTTTATTATGGGCGTTTTCTCATTATCTTCTTATTGATATTTCTATCTACATTGTGTTAGCCCATGTCATTATCTTTCTAACAAACTTGGTTTCATCGAATTCGGAGTCCGTTTACAGAAGTTGTGGCAGTTTTGGTGTTCTGAAAAGGCTGCAGCGGTACTACCGCGAATTGGAGCGGATGTAATTTTTTACTACCGCTCCAGAGCGGTACTACCGCGGCTGCTACAGCGGTACTACTTCTCCGGACCAAAAACTCGTCCCAAGTCCTGCGGAGGTAGGCACGGAAGTTTTTTTAGTACCGCTCGCAAGCAGTAGTACTGCTACCATTTGCGGTAGTACCGTGAGGACGAGCGGTAGTACCGCTCCGGCGGTTCTACTAGCCTTTTGCCTCCTCGCTGTTGTTTTTCAAAGGGGTACTACCGCCCTAGCAGTAGTACCACTCCTTGGAGCCCGTAGTACCGCTCTGTGCGGGCTGTGAGCATAACGGTTGGATTTTTCCCCACCTATAAAAGGGGGTCTTCTTCCCCATTGAACCTTATCCTTTGAGCTTGTTTTCTTCCCCCATTGTTGACCTTCTTCGAGCTTGCTAACTCTCAATCCCTCCAATGATTCTTGCTAGTTCTTGAGGGAAAAGAGAGAGGAGATCTAGATCCACGTTTCCACCAATCAATTTCTCCTCTAAGTGAGGGGAACCCGTTGGATCTAGATCTTTGAGTTCTTCGTGTTCTTCTTTTGTTCTTCCTCTCATTTTCCTCCCTAGCATTAGTTGCTTTGGTGGGATTTGGGAGAGAAGGACTTGGGCACTCTGTGTGCCCTTGCCATTGCATTTGTTGCATAGGTTTGAGTTCTCCACGGTGATACGTGGAAGTGAATTTTGAGAAGCTTATTACTCTTGGGTATTTGGGCACCCTAGAGCTTGTTCCTCTTGGGTGCCTTGGCACCCTAGACAGTTGGTGTTGTTCGGAGCTCAATCATTGTGGTGTAAAGCTCCGGGCAAGCGTCGGGGTCTCCACTTAGGTTGTGGAGATCGCCCCGAGCAATTTGACGGGTACCGGTGACCGCCCCCAAGGGTTGCCAAAGTGTACGGGTTCGGTGACCGCCCCCAAGGGTTGCTGTCGGTGTCAAAACCAGCGGATCTCGGGTAGGGGGTCTCGATCTGTGCATCTAGGGCTAATGGTAACAAGAGGCAAGGGACACGATGTTTTACCCTCGTTTGTTCGGGCCCTCTCGATGGAGGTAAAACCCTACTTCCTGCTTGATTGATCTTGATGATATGAGTATTACTAGAGTTGATCTACCACGAGATCGTAGAGGCTAAACCCTAGAAGCTAGCCTATGATGATTATGATTGTGTCTCTAAGGACTAAACCCTCTGGTTTATATAGACACCGGAGGGGGCTAGGGTTTACACAGAGTCGGTTACAAAGAAGGAAATCTATTATCCGGATCGCCAAGCTTGTCTTCCACGCAAAGGAGAGTCCCATCCGGACACGGGACGAAGTCTTGAGTCTTGTATCTTCACGGTCTAACAGTCCAGACAAAGTATATAGTCCGGCTGTCCGGATACCCCCTAATCCAGGACTCCCTCAGTAGCCCCTGAACCATGCTTCAATGACGATGAGTCCGGCGCGCAGTTTGGCTTCGGCATTGCAAGGCGGGTTCCATCTCTGAATACTCCAAAGTAATTACCGAATACTTTGATCGTGTCCGGATCTGCAAGAAGATTCTCATATGCCATCATGGAGAGAACTATATTCCACAAATGTAACCTGCTGACATATTTAGATAACATGACATAGCATCATGGTCAAGTCAATATTGAACCGTCTTTCCACAACCAACCGCCGCACATATTGCGAGGCGGCATCCTCGGCACGTCCTGTCAAAGCAGAGATCGTGCTCCCCTTATCGCGGGGCTTTCATCAATACGGGCACGGGTAGCCCAATCGCTCCGCCAATCGTGGCGAGTGGGGAACGAGCGGGTTCCACCAGGCAAGTAGGGAGGCGCAAAAGCTTTTGTCGCCTCTATAAAGAGATATGGTCTCTTCTTCTTCACCCATGCCTTCCCCTTCCGCTCGTTCATTCCCCTTTGCCCGAGCCCTAGCGCCCAAGCACTCGTCTTCTCCACCGAAGAGAAGTTCTCCGAAGATGTCCGGATTCGGAGCAGGAGGCAAATGGATGGCCTCTACCGTTCGGGGGAAGGATATCAAAAAGCTCCGAGAGGCCGGGTACCTGGCCAAGAAAACCGGCCACCGCCTTCCGACGGCGGGACAGATCGTCCCCACTCCGGAGCCCCACGAGAGGGTCGTGTTTCTTCCTCATTTTGTCCGCGGGCTCGGTGTCGGTGTCAAAACCGGCGGATCTCGGGTAGGGGGTCCCGAACTATGCGTCTAGGCGGATGGTAATAGGAGACAAGGGACGCGATGTTTTTACCCAGGTTCGGGCCCTCTCGATGGAGGTAAAACCCTACTCCTGCTTGATTGATATTGATGATATGGGTAGTACAAGAGTGGATCTACCACGAGATCAAGGAGGCTAAACCCTAGAAGCTAGCCTATCGTATGATTATTGTAATGGTTGTGTGTCCTACGGACTAAAACCCTCCGGTTTATATAGACACCGGAGACGGCTAGGGTTACACAGAGTCGGTTACAATGGTAGGAGATCTACATATCCGTATTGCCAAGCTTTCCTTCCACGCCAAGGAAAGTCCCATCCGGACACGGGACGAAGCTTCAATCTTGTATCTTCATAGTCTTGGAGTCCGGCTGATGATGATAGTCCGGCTATCCGGACACCCCCTAGTCCAGGACTCCCTCAGTAGCCCCTGAACCAGGCTTCAATGACGATGAGTCCGGCACACATATTGTTCGGCATTGCAAGGCGGGTTCCTCCTCCGAATAACTCATAGAAGATTGTGAACACCAGGATAGTGTCCGGCTCTGCAAAATAAATCCCACATTCCACCGTAGAGAGAATAATATGTACACAAGTTCAATCTGCTGACGTATTCTGTGGCATGACGTCACGCCACTACCAAGCCTTTACTTGAATCGTTTTTTATTATACCACCTCAGCGCATTTAGCGAAGCGGTTTCCTTGGCACGTCTTGTCGAAGCAGAGATCGTGTTCCCCTTATTCCGGGATTCCCATCAATACGGACGTGGGTAACCCAACCGTGCCTGTTGCCACGCCCCCTCTATCGGAGGCGAGTCCCGAACGGTCACGGGGACGGCTCTTGGTATTCTCCTTCTTTATAATGGGACCAAGGTTCGTTTCTTTTCTTCAATCCTCAGTCGAATTTACTCGTTGACCCGAGTTCCAACACCCAGAGCCCCAGATTCGAGCGCTTCGGACCTTCAACAATGTCCGGCTCCGACCCACAGGGCCGGTGGATGCCCTCCTCCGTCACGGAAGAGGATGTGCTAAAGCTGCGAGAAGCCAAGTACCTGACCTACGAGATTTCGCATAGGTTGCCCGCCAAAGGGCAAGTCATTCCCACCCCCGAGCCCGGCGAGTATGTCGTGTTTGTGTCCCACCTCCGTCGGGGTTTAGGCTTCCCAATGGATCCTTTTGTGAGAGGGCTCATGTTTTACTATGGGTTGGAATTCCACGACTTGGCTTCGGAGTCCATCGTCCATATTTCTTCATTCATTGTCGTCTGCGAAGCCTTCCTCCGCATTACCCCTCACTTCGGCTTGTGGCTTAAGACCTTCGACGTGGAGCCGAAGATGATCGAGGGGCGTCAAGCAGAGTGCGGTGGGGCGGTTGTAAGCAGAAGGGCCGACACTCCATGGCCCGAGGGCTCTTTCCAGGAGGAGCTCGGCTTGTGGTAGCAGGAGTGGTTCTACATAACCGCTCCCAGGGGCAGCAGGCAGAAGCCGCCACCCATCTTCCGCCCGGGCCCTCCACAGCGGCTGATGTCATGGGTCAGCCAAGGGCTCAACTGGGGGCCGTCAAAGGACGTGCCCCGATTGCAGGGCCGGATTTGAGACCTTCAAGCGAGGGAGATCAATCTGGTCGTGGTGATGCAGGTCATGCTCATTAGGCATCTCCTGCCCTGCAAACGCTGTCCTCTCCGGTTGTGGGATTTTAACCCGGAGGGACCACGAATTCTCCAACACTTCATGGGTACAACACCCGTGGAGATGTACAAATTGTTCTTCGGATCACAAGAGATGTGTCCGGAATTGACCGAGGACGCCGGCCTAAGCTGCAATCGCTCGGATACACAAGTAATTAGCTCTGAGTCCGGACATACCGTTGGTTTGCCTTTCTATGATTCGCCTTTTAACCAGTTGTCCTCTAAACAGGAGTGGATAGCGCAAGCAAAGTTGATACGGTGTCTGGCCCCCCTCCCAGAGACCGCGCCGGATCCCGTGCTGGTCAGGATGCTGGAGGTTGCGCCTTCAGAGGAAGGCGAAGGGGGGAACAGAGGAGCTACCGCCTCGACCATGGAGGCTTTTGAGAAAGGGGGGATCGAGAATCCCTCCTTCCAAGGGGAGAAGAGGACCGCTTCCGAAAACCCAGAGGCCAAAGCCCCGAAGCGGGGGAAGAGATCTTCACCAGAGGGTCTTGCGTCCGGGGAGGCCCCGGCGGCACAGTCTCCCCTAAAGAACCAGCCCTCTAGCGAGCCGTAAGTAGAAAAAAGGGAGTTTTGTAATAAGGGACATCCCTATTTGTGCTTCTGAGGATAACTTAAGCTTTTACCTTGTAGTTCGGATCTCCGTCCTTCTCAGATGAGCTCGTCTTCGGGGGACCTTTGTCCGGAGATGATGGAGAGTGAGACGCCTCCATCCGCCGCGCCGTCAGGTGGAGCGGACGACCCTGAGGTGTCATCATGGAGGGTATCCCCGAGTCCGGCAGAGCCGAAGAGTTCGGCGCCAACTAGTGTACGGCCGGGGGAGCGGAGGGATCTACTTGAGAGGGCGTCTATCTCAGAAGATCACCATACATTGATGAGTATGGTGATTGGAAGAATTTCGTCCGCCGAAGGCGGGTTGCATGATGCCATCAGAAGCTTGCTGGCGGGGTTTGAGGTATGTAAAAATGACATGCCTTTTGACAGTTTTACACATGAAGTGCGCCATGTATAGCTAGTAGCCCCTGGGACTCGGTAGGTTGTCGAGAGCGACAGCGTGCCGAGGATCAAAATCGCAGGTATTGATTTTCGCCTTTCCTATGCAGGTGGCGGATAGTCCGGTGGCCAGCCGGACTGATGGAGTTGCCGAACTAAAGTGGCAACTTGACGTTGCGGATGCGGACATCGCGCTGGTCAATAAGCGACTTGACGAGTCACAAGGTAGGTTTTTCTCCATGGTCACCTAGTAAGGGAGCCGAAGCCCACTCCTTACAACATGTGTGCTCAATGCAGATGGTGCTGCGGCTGTGGAGAGCCTTCGGGCAGAACTTGCTCGAACCAAGGAGCAGGCCAGAAGGAGTGATGCGGCTACCTCGAGGGCGGCCAAAGAGCTAGAAGCCGAAAAGGCTGCTCACTGCCAGAGCAGGGAGGAGATGGCCGAAATGGCCGTGAAGTTGAGAGATGCTACCGACCGCTATGAGGTTCTTGGAAAAGAATGCCGAGCGGAGCAAGAAGACCTGAGGAAGGCCACCGCCAAAGCCAAGGATGCCCGTTCTGCAATGCGGGCTGTAAAGGAGGAACTGCGCCAGGCCGGAGATATTGTGGCTGGCAAGCCCTTTCTGCTGCGCCGGAGGTTTACAGACCCAAAGTATGCTCAGCTTGGCCAGCTGTGGGGTACGGAGGATCCTTATATGGATTTAGTGGCGAGTGCGGCAGATGCCGTTGTGCACTTCCGAAGTCAGAAGGATCATGAGACGGAAGAGCTGTTTTGGTCTCAATTCCATAGTCCGGAGCGTCCACTTCCGCTGACCGATCGGTTGGCTGAGTGGGCCGAGCTGAATAGGCTGTCCGGACTTGCCATGACAGATATCGTGGCTCATGCCCGGCCGAATAGGCCCAAGCCTAAGAGTTATTTTGGTTTATTGCAGCAATTTCTTGGGGCGGTGCCGTATATCAAGGCGATGAAGCGGTCAGCCTGCATAGAGGGTGCAAGGATGGCGCTCGCCCGTGTGAAGACACACTGGGCGGAGATGGATGCCACCGCTGTTGCGACCCAGGGTTCGGACGAGAGCCGGTTACCCGCCGAGCACTATTTTGGGGAAGTTCTGCGTGGTGCTCGTGTAATAGAGTCGCAGTGCTCAAAAAATGTCGTGTTCAAATGAACTTTATGGTTTGTAAAACGGTGTTTATAATATAAGCGCTTTTTGTACTTGTGCGTTCAAGTATTGAAATATCTCCTGTGCGGCCGTTTAATGTATACTTGTGTATAACCTGAAAGATGGCAGTCTTCGGCTTCAGCCCCCACGCACATGGTGCGGGGGTGCTTGCGAAATAGCGCATTTTCACACTTAATCCAATGTCTTGGTCCTGTGAAGGAGGTGATAGCGTAGCAAACTACGCAACTAGACTATAATGCTTTATCACTTTCACTTAGCCCTAGGAGTTTAAAGGTGGGGCTACGATATAGCCCCTAGGGGCACCACGCTCTCCGAATTCGGGGCGCGTATGTGCCTGACCGGGAAACGGTCCTTCGTCAAGGCGGAGGAATTCTAAACATTCCGATAGTCGATCGAGTGGTTGACCAGTCTCTCGCTATATCATGACAGTCAGTTTTCGGCTTTCTCTACTGAGGTGCTCGCCCAGCCGAACCGGGGCACAATCGCAGTAGTTCTCCTGGTGCCGCGTTAGCCGATGATACGGAACGTAAGGCAGCAAAACACAGGAGCCGGGCAAACCCAACATTTGACCAAAGACATGACTCGGAGCTGATTCATATAAGGCCTAACTCGAGACGCCGAACACTCCCTAAGGTATTCGGTCTTTATAATAACGGGCAGAACAATGCCCTAAGCCCCTAGTGTCTAGGTACAGGCGAGAATTTCTGGCGCGGCCGATGCCAAAACGCCAGCCTCCTTGTTGGTTATGGTGAAAAACCGTGGGATGTGAATCAACAAAAGACAGTAAGAAAGGTTTACGCAGGGACTTAATCCGAAAAGAATCCTTGCGACGGGTCCCTGCTGCACGTCTGCGCCTGTGTCTCCGTTGTGCCGTATCCTGGACGGGTGTGCACGTTGTTCATCTGTAAAAAGAGAGGAACTTAGCTTGAAAGGAAATCGTGCAAAAAATGTATTAAAAATCAAAATATGCATGAATGAATAAAGCTGAGCTTATATTAGCTCATACGCACAACCCCTTGTAATGGGGTGTGCGGCTAGGGAGCCCCCAGCTTATTTATGCCGGACTCGTCTAGCCGTGTCCGGGGTCTTGAACGACCTTTTAATAAGATGATGCCGCGTGGACCGGGCATTTTAAGTGTAAGAGACGCGTAGTGTGGTATTGCGTTAAAGCGGACAAAAGCTTCACGTCCCAATAGTGCTTGATGGCTACTTTTGAATGGGGTGACATGAAAGATTAGCTTTTCGCGTCGGAAGTTGTCGGGTGACCCGAACACAACTTCTAGTAGTAAGGAGCCCGTGCACTTGGCGTAAGGGCATGGCGTCACTCCTTTGAAGGAAGTGCGGCTATGTCGAATTTTAGTAAGGTCTATCCCCAACTTGCGGATTGTGTCCGGATATAGCAGGTTTAAATCGCTGCCGCCATCCATCAGGACTTGTGTAAATTTTAGTCCGTCGATTATAGGATCCAATATCAGAGCAGTCCATCCTGCATTTTGAATACTTCTGGAATAGTCCAGTTGGTCGAAAGTAATTGGTTTTGACATCCAATCTCGAGGTTCCGCTGGGGTGGACCGTGCGACGCCTACTTTGGCAGGTGCCGCATTGTTGTTCCGTATTATCACATGAAGTGAGTTTACTGTTTTGACTTCTTGTGGGAAAGTCTTTTGTTTTCCGGCGCTCTGCTGGTGGGGTTCGTCGTCATCCTCGCTTGGCGCGTCGAGCCCCTTGTGTTCGGCGTTGAGTCGGCCGGACTGTTTGAAGACCCAACAATCTCGGTGGGTGTGGTTTGCAGGCCTTCCGGAGGTGCTGTGGATTTGACATATCCGATCCAAAATTTTGTTTAAGTTGGATAGCTCGTCACTGTTGTCCTTAAGAGGCAGTGTTTTGTTGTTCGGCCGCGCGCTTTTGAATCCGGCTTTGACCGCCGTGTTCTTTGGGCTTTTTTCTTTATTTCGGCACTGGTCCTTTCTGCGCCGTGATTTTCCGTTTCCATCTCTGATCTCGGGTGTACTCGGGTAGCTGGTGTTGCATCTTGCTAGCCAGCTATCTTCCCCCGTGCAAAAGCAGGTCATGAGGCTTGTTAGCGCGGCCATTGTTCTCGGCTTTTCTTGGCCGAGGTGTCTGGTGAGCCATTCGTCTCGGACATTATGTTTAAAAGCTGCTAAGGCTTCGACATCCGGGCAGTCGACTATTTGGTTCTTTTTGGTAAGGAACCTGTTCCAGAATTTGCGAGCTGACTCTCCGGGCTATTGAGTTATGTGACTTAAATCGTCTGCATCTGGAGGGCGGACATAAGTCCCTTGAAAATTTGCTCTAAACGCGTCCTCGAGCTCTTCCCAACTTCCAATGGTATTTTCTGGGAGGCTTTTGAGCCAATGCAGAGCTGGCCCTTTGAGCTTGAGGGGTAGATATTTTATGGCGTGGAGATCGTCTCCTCTAGCCATGTGTATGTGTAGGATGTAATCCTCAATCCAGACTCCAGGGTCTGTTGTTCCGTCGTATGCCTCTATGTTTATGGGCTTGAATCCCGCTGGGAATTCATGATCCAGCACCTCATCGGTGAAACATAGTGGGTGTGCGGCGCCCCTGTATTTAGGCGTGCCGTTATCTTTGAACATGCGGCGTGTTGTGTTGCTTCCTGGGGCCCTCTTTTTTGGCCCATAAATGGACCTGACCGCGCCATCTGTTTTACGAGGATCATGTGTCGGCTTGTGTGCGGCGCCGCTTGTCGCTTTTGGCCTGTCATCTGGTCGTCTATCCGGCCAGGCGGCCTCTTTGATTTTTGACTGTGGGGGCTCTATGGCCTCCTCGTCGAATTCTGGCAGCAACTTGCGCTTCAGATAGCTCTTTGTTTGGTGGCCATTCCCATATTTGTCTGCGGTCTTGAGTACTTTGCTCCACCTCATTCTAAGTATGTCTTCTGCTGTTTTGAGCTTCCATTTTTCCTTCTTCAGACTTCTTGCGGTGGCGACAAGTCTTTTGTGAAGGTTCTTATGCTCCGGTGGTGTGTCGGGCATGAGACCGACTAGACTGTTGTTTTCGCCGGGCATGGATTGATTATCCGATTCGTCCTGTTTGGATGGTTGCTTGGTTGCATGTTTGTCGTCCACTGGTTTGCCCTTCTCTATTGCTGGGTCATTAGGAGTGTTGTTTTTGTCGAGGCGGGACTTAGGGCGGCGTCTGAGTCGCCGTTTTGGTTGTTTGTCGGCGGAATTATCCTTTGCCGCGTCCCATTGTTCCTCGTTATCGCTTCCTTTTGGGGTGTCCACCATATATACATCATGGGTTGGGGTGGCCTTCCAGTGCTCGGTAGGCGCTGGTTCTTGGTAGTCTCCGGCATCGCCGTCCATACTGTCGATGTCTTCGAATCGTAGTCTAGCATGTCGGTTAGATCGTCGACAGTGGCTATAAAGTGGATGGTGGGTGGGGTTTGAATTTCTTCGTTGTCCGCATCCCAACCATCCTGACCGTAGTCCGGCCAGGGCTCTCCTGATAACGAGAGATGCTTTCGCGAATTCAGGATGTCGCCAAAGGGTGAGTGCTGAAAGATGTCCGCGGCGGTGAACTCCATGATTGGCGCCCAATCGGATTCGATTGGTAGGGGCGCAGGAGATTCGGAGTCCGGCACCTCGGAGTCACGAGCTTTATAAGAGACAAGGCCAGTATTCGGCTCCATTGCCGTAGAAGTTGCAGCTCCCGAGGCGGTGTCCAGCCACCTGTCCTCGATCTGTGCGGTCGGCTCCGAACTATGGGTCGGAGCGGATTCGTGTGCGGCCTCCAAGGTTCTGTCTGGTAGCAGAGCTAAATCATGCCCATCGTGACAGTGTGGCACACTAAGCTATGGCTCGAATCCATCGAAGATCAAA
Organism: Triticum dicoccoides; assembly: GCF_002162155.2. Lineage (NCBI taxonomy): Eukaryota > Viridiplantae > Streptophyta > Magnoliopsida > Poales > Poaceae > Triticum > Triticum dicoccoides. Next base: position 316,681,946 of record NC_041381.1, on the reverse strand, counting down.
TCTCCGCGGATGTCAGCCGTGAAGTTTAGGCTTCCAAATCTGACCTGATGGCCAGGGGCGTAGCTTTCGATCTGCTCCAGATGGCCAAGTGAAATGGCCCGCAGTGCAAAGCCGCCGAACACGAAGATCTGTCCGGGGAGAAAATTCTCACCCTGGACTGCGTTGTTGTTGATTGAAGAAGCCATCAAGCCTATCGGTGACGACACAGAGGAACTCTCAATGAAAGCACCAATGTCGGTGTCAAAACCGGCGGATCTCGGGTAGGGGGTCCCGAACTGTGCGTCTAGGCGGATGGTAACAGGAGACAAGGGACATGATGTTTTTACCCAGGTTCGGGCCCTCTCGATGGAGGTAAAACCCTACTCCTGCTTGATTGATATTGATGATATGGGTAGTACAAGAGTGGATCTACCACGAGATCAAGGAGGCTAAACCCTAGAAGCTAGCCTATGGTATGATTATTGTAATGGTTGTGTGTCCTATGGACTAAAACCCTCCGGTTTATATAGAGATCGGAGAGGGCTAGGGTTACACAGAGTCGGTTACAATGGTAGGAGATCTACATATCCGTATTGCCAAGCTTGCCTTCCACGCCAAGGAAAGTCCCATCCGGACACGGGACGAAGTCTTCAATCTTGTATCTTCATAGTCTTGGAGTCCGGTTGATGATGATAGTCCGGCTATCCGGACACCCCCTAGTCCAGGGCTCCTTCACTCGGGTTTCCCCTTCACCCATTTTTTTCGCGGCATCATGTATTATTATGGGATTGATTTTCACGATATGTCCCCTAATTCTTTCCTTAATATCTCGACGTTTATCGTCGTGTGTGAGGCCTTTCTCCGTATTTCACCCCACTTCGGCTTATGGCTGAAGATCTTCAACATGAAGCCCAAGGTGGTGAATGGCGAGCACGCTGAGTGCGATGGCGCCATGGTGAGCAAGATATGCCCAAGGTCACATGGCCGACAGGCACCTTCAACGATTCCGTCAAGGAGTGGCAGCAGCAGTGGTTCTATATCATTGATCCGCGCAGTAAAAAGTGGGCCGTTGCTCCTGAATTCAGATCCGGAGCCCCACTGCGGCTCACGTCCTGGCCCAAGAAGGGCCTGAACTGGTCCTCATCCAATGAGCTGTCAGTGCTCCAAACACGCGTCCAGAGCGTGGTAGATAAGGATGTCAAACTCGGAGTTCAGGTGATGTTAGTTCGCCTGGTTCTCCCTTGCCAGCACCGAGCCTGCAATTTGTGGGAATATGACCCGGCCGAGCACCAGACCCTATGGGAGCTCTACGGCTCCTCACACAAGGACATCTGGAAGGTGCTGTTCAAGTCCGGCAAACCATGTCCGGGCTCCGCCGAGGACCGCGGGTATCAACTATCCCGCTCCGCAAGTCCGGTAAGTCATTGTTATGTTCTGTCTATCCATGTTTAGCCGGCATATCTAGAGGGAGATGCCTTATTATGCTTTCTGCAATTATCCCAGGAATGGACGAAGAAGGTGGGGCGGATTCACTATCCGGCCCCGCTGCCGGAAGAACTAGCGGGACCTCTTCTGACAAAGATGTTGGTCCCAGCGCCTTACGAGGAGCCGAAGAAAGAGGCCTCTAAGAAGGTCAAGGAGACCCGGAGCGGCCTCCGTCGCGGCGATGCTTCAGACACGAAATTCGAAGACTCCAGCGCCCATCCTTCCTTCGAAGACGAGGAGGAGGAGGAGGAAGAGGACGGGACCTCTACGGGGGGAGGGAAGAGAAGGACGGCCTCCTCATCCCTGGAGGCCGAATCGCAAAGAGGGGGAAAGGTTCCCTCCCGGAGGCATCCACCACGACTGCCAATAGCAGCCCGGAGTGGGATCCCAGGGCCCAGCCCCTGGTAAAATTGTGAGTACACAAAATCCGAACACGCCTATGCGCCCGGGGTTACTAGGGATCAGTAGTTTAACTGTTGCCATACTTTGTGCAGCCCGGCGAGGTCTCGCGCTGAACAGTCCTCCTCGGAGGATTCGTTGAGCTCAGATGCCCTGGAGGGCGAGACTCCTCCAGAGGCCCCTTCCCTGAAGCCTAGGCGCAACACTGAGGTGTCGTCTCAGTGGGGCCCGAACCAGGGAGGGCATATCTCTGGGGCCGGATACACGGGAGCAGCGGTTCCCATGAACGTTGACGGCGGGGGCGATCTTAGTTTCGGCCCGCAGCCGGACACGGTCCTGGAGACCTTTAAAGCTCCAGGATTGGGCGAGCAGCCCCCCTTGACGGATGGAGGCAAGCCCGCTCCGCCAGCAACCTCTGTCCAAGCAGAGTTGCCAGGCGGTCTATCGACAGCGCTAAATAGTGTGTCCATCATCGATGAACATCGCACCCTCATGGGTGCGGTGATTGAAAAGATTCAGTCCGCTGAGAGCGGACTGAATGAATCCTGCCTTAGCCTTATAAAAGGCTTTGAGGTATGTTTTTAGAAACCTTTGGAAGATTGACATAGTATGAGTAGTAGCCCCTGATGCACTGTCCGGTGAAAGGGAGAGAGCCGGACAAGGGATCAAATTTCCGCTTCGCAGGAGACTTAGTTAATGACATATATCCCTTTGTTTTTAAAACAGGCGTCTGTAGAGACGACCGCTTCTCATAATGCGGAGGTGTCCGGACTAAAGCAGAGTCTGGAACGGGCCGAAGAAGAACTTGGTCGCGTGAAGAAGCAGTTGGAGGACAAGCAAGGTATGTCGAAACCTTTTGCTAAGTTGAGCACGGATTAATAGTTGTGCCTGATGAAATTATTTGTATTGTATGCTCTAGGAGCAAGTGCCGAAATTGAGGCACTGAAGAAGGCTGTGGCCGAAGCCGACAAGAAGGCCGCCGCCGAGCAGGCTCTTTGCGAGAAGCATGAGGCCAGGGTCATTGAAGCTGAGCGAGAGCTCCAGGAGGCCGTGAGGAAAAGGGAGACCTTGGAGCAAAGTTTAGCAGGGAAAGAATCTGAACTTGCCCAAGCTCTCCAAGCCGCAGATGATGCTCGGGAAGAAGCCCGAGGTGCTCTGAAGGACATTCAGGAGGCACGGAGGGTTGCGGTTGGTAAGGCCTTTTGTACTCAAAGCAATTTTTACATAGTAATGGGAGGAACTCTAAGTGACGAGCTGAATTCTTGTTTCTCCAGGGGCGTTTGCGGACCTGCCGTGCAACATATCTGATGCTGCCTAATTCTACCGGGCTGAGGAGAAGAAGTCTGCAGAGAAGCATTTCTGGTTGCAGTATTTGGCGCCGAATTATCCGCTGCCCTTTATCAATCAGCTGAAGCAGCTGGTCGAACTGCACCAGGCGGCCAAACTAGCCATGAAGGACTTAGTTGTCCGGCTGTGGCCCGCTGAGCCAATTCCAAGCAGTTACTTCGGACTCGTGAAGCGGATTGTTGGTGCTTGCCCTCGGCTCGACGTCATTAAGCGATCGGTCTATATAGAGGGTGCACACATGGCGTTTGCCCGTGTGAAGGTGCACTGGGGGAAGCTTGATGCTGAGAAGCTGATGACTGAGGAACCACCAGAGGGAAAGGAGCATCGCAAGCCTGAATTATACTATGAAGGTGTGCTGAAAGGAGCTCGCCTTGTGGCGGAACAGTGTACCAAAGACACTATATTTCCCTGAAGGCAGTCATTCTGTCCTTTGTAATGCGAGATACTAACACTGTAATTGTTTATTGCCTGTTATATGAAAGTTTTTCCTTCATGTGCGGCCGTTTAGTATATATAAATCCTGAGAGTTGGCCAGTCGTCGGTTTCTGCCCCCACGTAGAAAGTACGGGGGTGTTCGGGACATACCTGAACACTCTTTATCCCATGTTTGGGTCCTTGAAGGAGGTGTTCATCACCGCAAACTAGGCAATCAGACTATAGGGCTTTATCACTCTCACTTAGCCGTAGGAATTCGAGTATGGTAGGCGCAGCCCCTAGTGCTCGGAAGACCGTACGAGGGGCTCTAATGGCGCCTGATCGGGAGACCGATCCGTCACACTTTGCATTTGTTATGGCATTATGCGAAATAAATCTTTAAAGATTTTACAACCTCTCGAACAGCTGATCAGCTCTCGCTATATCATGACAGTCAGTTTTCGGCTTTCTCTACTGAGGTGCTCGTCCGAAAGAACCGGGACACAATCGCAGTAGTTCTCCCAGCGCTACCTTAGCCGATGGAGCGGAATGTAAGGTACCAAAACATGGGAGCCGGGAAAACCCAACTAATGACCCAAGACATGATTCGGAGATGATGCATATAGTGCTCTAAGTTCGGGGTGCCGAGCGACTGAAAAGGTGGCCAGACTTTGTTGCCATGTTATGAGTACTATGAAGCCCCTGGCATAGTGGGGCATGACACTGTGCGGGTGCCGTTATGACGAAGAAAAGAGCATCAATGAGGAACGACAGCCGGTGAGTGTTATTTTAGTCTACGTATTGTAGTAGAGTGACATGTCTATGCGTATGAATACGGTTAATGCGTATTAAAAGAGGTGTGCTGGCGGAGCCTGTCATGGACGGACTGGAGGAGGCTGTGTGTGGATCCGAAGTGTATCCGGACTGTCTCCTTGGGGGGTATCCCGCCTTGTGCGTCCGAGCTGATTCCATGTCGCCAGTCCTGTTCTGCGCAAAAGTCAGTCTGTAAGTGCAAATGCTTAGAGGCAGTTGCATGCCATATGGTGGTTGAACCGCGGGTGCCTGATCGGGGTCTGGTCGAGACGGGCTATCATGCTGTAAAGTAGCTTGAACTCCTCGATTGGTGTCCGGGTGGTTGGCTGCCAAATCGAGGTTCGATAAATGGGCACAACTCGCTATATCAGCGACGGTACAATTTCCACTCTTAGGGCGGAGTGCAGCCTTGCCCGTAATTGTGACCATGTCACGTGGGTTTGGCCTGATGTTGTACCGCGTTGAGTCTATCCAACGTGGTTTGTCCCTATAGTATATGGTAGTTACTGTATAAGGGGACAATGCCGAAGACTTATTATTTGGCATGGCATTTGTTTGGTGATCCGAAGACAACCTCCAGGGTGGTGGGCCTGTAAAACTTGGCCTTTGCACCTGGGACGACATCTTTTAGAAGATGTTATTGATGGGTTTGATCCTCGAGCGGTCAATACCTATCTGGCAAATTTTGTTCTGGCACAACAAGTTTGGGCTGCTGTTTATGACCATAGGGGCTCGTGTGGGATAGAACCCATGAACTATTGGGTTGATAGTAAGTGCAATTAAATTGCTATGGTGGATATTGTCCAGACAGTCGATGTGATCGGAGATGGTTGGCCGTATTTTTGTATCGCGGAGGATCTTCCTTTGACCTCGCCATGTTTGGTGGTCTGGGCTTCTTCGTTGTTTGAGACCTCCTTTCATTGTTTCCGGTGCCCGACCGGCCGTTTTTTTGAGGATCCGACATTCTCTATTGGTATGCTTGGCCGCCACTCTAGGGATACCATGAATTTGACATGGTTGGTCGAGTATGATACTCGGGCCGGATGGGCCTGAGCTGTTCTGTTTCCGCTGACCGGACTGGGGGTCGCGGAATTCGGCACCAACTCCCTTGTCTTGGTCGTCATCATTATTTTTGTGATGCTTATGTCTGTTGCTTCGAGGTTTATGGATGCTGCCTCGCGTTTCCTGCGTGTTGCCCCGAACCGTCGTGTATTGGTGTCGGGGTGTGGGCTTTAGGTGCTCCTTCTTAGGTTGAGGTAGCGAATTGTGCTTTGTGTACCTTTTGGCGGGGCGGTCGAGTCCGTATTCCTCGATTGCCAGGACCTTGGTCCATCTGTCTGTGAGCAAATCTTGGCCAACTTTGAGCTGCTGTTGCTTCTTTTTTAGGTTTTTCGCCGTGGCCAGAAGCCGTCGCTTAAAGCGAACTTGCTCTGCGGGATCCTCAAGCATGCTGAATTCATCGTCGCTGAGGCTCACCTCGTCTTCGGAGGGGGGCATGTAGTAGTCCTCCTCCAAGTATCCGTCCGTCGCCTGTCCGGCCTGCTCGAAGGTAGGCTGATCGAGATTGTATTCATCTTCGGCACCATCCGGATTGTTTTTGACTCCTGTGCCGGTATTGTTGTGGCGGGGCTTGGAGCTGTGCTGATGGCGTTCATACTTCGCCTTCTTCCTTGAGGGGCTATCCTCCATTGCCTCATTGCCATTGGTTTCTTTAGGAGTGTCCACCATATATATATATATATATCATATGAGGAGGTGGCTGTCCAGCGCCCCGTGGGCGGTGGTTCATGTTCTTCTCCTACATCGTCGTCCACACCGTCGATGTCTTCAGAGTCGAAGTCAAGCACATCGATTAAATCTTCGACAGTAGCAATGAAATGGGTGGTGGGTGGGCAACGAATTTCCTCGTCGCCTGCTTCCCACTCGAGCCAGACATAGTTCGGCCAAGAGTCTCCTGACAAAGAGAAAGACTTTAACGAGTTCAGCATGTCACCGAAGGGCGCGTGCTGGAAGATATCCGCAGCATTGAACCCCATTATCGGAGCCCAACCGGATTCGGCGGGCTCGGGGGTGCGCGGACTGGAACCTACAGTCGGACACGAGTCCGGGGGTCCAGTGTCACAGGCTTCCTTGGGGGTGGAGTCTGTGCTCGGCTCTACCGCCGATGAGTGTGCGGCCTCCGGGGCGGGGTCCATCCACCCGTCCTCGGACGATGCGATCTGCCCCGGATTTAGGTCTGGAGCTCCTGCAGGTGCGATATCCCGAGTATTGTCCGACAGCAGGTCTAAGCCGTGCTCGTTGTGACTGTTCGGCGCTCCTGGCGTAGGCCCAAATCCATCGAAGATCAAGTCTCCATGGATATCGGCCGTGTAGTTCATGTTTCTGAACCTGACCTGATGGCCAGGGCGTAGCTGTCGATCTGCTCCAGATGGCCGAGCGAATTGGCCCGCAGTGCAAAGCCACTGAACACGAAGATCTGTCCGGGGAGAAAAGTCTCACCCTGGACCACGTTGTTGTTGACGATTGAAGGAGCCATCGAGCCTTGCAGCGACGACACAGAGGAACTCTCAACGAAAGCACCAATGTTAGTGTCAAAACCGGCGGATCTCGGGTAGGGGGTCCCGATCTGTGCGTCTAGGGCTAATGGTAACAAGAGGCAAGGGACACGATGTTTTACCCAGGTTCGGGTCCTCTCGATGGAGGTAAAGCCCTACTTCCTGCTTGATTGATCTTGATGATATAAGTATTACAAGAGTTGATCTACCACGAGATCGTAGAGGCTAAACCCTAGAAGCTAGCCTACGATGATTATGATTGTGTCTCTAAGGACTAAACCCTCCAGTTTATATAGACACCGGAGGGGGATAGGGTTTACACAGAGTCGGTTACAAAGAAGGAAATCTATTATCCGGATCGCCAAGCTTGTCTTCCACGCAAAGGAGAGTCCCATCCGGACATGGGACGAAGTCTTGAGTCTTGTATCTTCACGGTCCAACAGTCTGGACAAAGTATATAGTCCGGCTGTCCAGATACCCCCTAATCCAGGACTCCCTCAGTTGCCATTTGTACGGGTTCGGTGACCGCCCTCAAGGGTCCCTTAGTGGAATCAGGGCATCTTGCATTGTGCGAGGGCGTGAGGAGATTATAGTGGCTTTAGTGGCTTCTTGGGAGCATTGTGCCTCCACACCGCTCCAAACGGAGATTAGCATCCGCGAGGGTGTGAACTTCGGGATACATCGTCGTCTCCGCGTGCCTCGGTTATCTCTTACCCGAGCCCTTTACTTATGCACTTCACTTTGTGATAGCCATATTGTTCTTTGTCATATATCTTGCTATCACATAGTTACTTATCTTGCTTAGCATAAGTTGTTGGTGCACATAGGTGATCCTAGTTGTTGTAGGTTTTGTGCTTGACAAATTAACCGCTAGGTTTATTCCGCATTTGTTCAAGCCTAAACCGTAATTTTTTTAAAGCGCCTATTCACCTCCCCTCTAGGTGACACCCACGATCTTTCAATTGGTATTAGAGCCTCGTCCCTCTTTATTAGGCTTTACCGCCTAGAGAGTAAAGATGTCGACTAGGGGATTAGGGTTCTCCGACACTTTTAGTTTCAATGGCACAAATTTTGATGTTTGGGTAATTCACATGCTTAATATTTTTAGGGTCGTGGACCCAAATTTACAGCGAATTGTAGATATGGGTTTTTCTCCTCCAAAGGATCCCCAAAGATTATCTTTAGAGGATGAGAAAAACTCTTATCTCAATGCTCAAGCTTCTAATGTGCTTTTCGATGCTTTCAGCAATGTAGTTATTTTTCAACTCATGTCGTTCCGGGATGCTCATGAGTTGTGGACGAAGCTTCAAGATAAATATGGTGTGTCCAAGATTTGTGGGGATGATTGTTCTCCCTCCACCTCCAGTCGTATAGTCTTCTCAACTTCTTCTACTTCACCTACATGTGGTTTGCCACAAGGTAATGATATGGTGAGTAGTGTTGGTCATTGCAATGATGATAATATGCTTATTGTGGATGATCCTTCATCACTATATTATTGCAATGCTCTTTCTTTGGGCTTTAACACTTCTAGCACTCCAAATGTTTCACATGCTTGTGTTGATAGTCCTTGCATATCATGTAGAAATTGCTTGACTAAATCTCATGATGATATGCTTGCTATGTCTTGTTGCCATGATAAAAATGCATCTATTTCCTCGAATTGTTGTGCTAACAATGTAGAGGAAACCAAACACTCCATGGAACAAGATGTGGTGTTTAATGGTGGCTCAAGGGATCCTACATCATCATCTATTGCTTTTTGCCTTATGGCTAAGGCGTCAAAGGTATCTCCTACTTTGTACCCCAATATGTCTCTTGATGATGATGTTGATGCTAATAATGATCAGGATAATGATGAAGAGAATGGTAATGTTGCCTCCTTAAAAACTAAGGGGGAAATGATTTTTAAAGCTCTTCATAAAAATAAAATTGCTCGTTCCAACTTCATGGAAATAATGTCCTTTGCCATTGATGGCAAGAAATACATTGAGGAGTTGGAATCTCATCTAGAGGAGCATGAGGTCACCATTGAGAAAATGGAAGCTCATGAGCGTGATTACGCAAATGAAATCGCAGAGCTATCTCAAGCTCTTGAACATGAACAAACCACCTCCGAATCTCTTGAGGAGACTTTTGCTCTAGAACTATCCAGAGTGAAGGGATCTCATGATAGACCTCTTGAGGTGGCCAATGATTTTGAAACTAAAAATGAGAAGTTTGAAGTTGCGCATGCTAAACTCCTTGAGGACTTTGGGAACCTCGAAAATGGCTCAAGAGTCATTAAGAGTGAGCTCATCAAAATCATCGAGTCTCATGCACAACTTAAAGCTTCATATTCTAAAGAGCTTGCCAAGTTGCCTTCTCCTCTTGCTATTATTGATGATGCTTGTGCTACTAACTCTATTTCTAGTGAAGCATCCATTTTGAAGGAGAATGTTGAGCTACGGGCTCAACTTGAGTTGCTATCTAGCACTTATGGGAAATTGGAAGAAAGCCATGAAAAGCTCTCAAGCTCTCATGATGATCTTCTAGTATCCCATAATGTGCTAAAGATATCTCATGAGGCCATGATTGCTAAGGTAACATCAAGTGAGCCTCATGTGGATACTAGCACTACTTTTAGTCAAAATGCTATATTGCCTTGTGCTAGTCCTCATGATTCATCCATGCATAACATTGGTACATCTTGTGATGAATTTCTTTCCTTGCCTTGTTGCTCTCACGATGAAGCTTATACTTCCTCTAGTGCTTGTGTTGAGACTAACCATGTAGAGGAAATCAAAGAGCTCAAGGCACAAGTCACTTCTTTGAAGAAAGACTTGGAAAAGTGTCATGAAGGGAAGGCCACACTCAACAATATCTTGAGTGTGCAAAAATCCCCCAATGAAAAAGGTGGACTTGGATTCAACTGCAATAAGAAGAAGTCCAAGAGAATCAAGAAGAAGGGCCAAGAACAAGTCAAGAATTCGGCCAAGATTATTTGCTTCAAGTGCAAAATTGAAGGGCATCATGTTAGATCTTGCCCATTGAAGAAGAGGGCCATTAGTGACAAGCAACAAGGGAAGAGGCCACAAGTTCAATCTCATGCTCAAATTCAAGTTGAAGAAAGGCCACTTCCCAAGAAGACTCAAGTTAATGCTTCTCTTGTTGAGAAATCAAGTGAGAAGAAAGTGAGGAGTAGACGTTGCTACTTATTTCGTGAGAAAGGTCACGTCGCTTCTTCATGCACTAGTGGTAACTTATCCAACCCAATTATTATTGATGATATCTGTTCTCTTGGGAAGGATAAGGTTGGCAATGTGTTTTCCAAGTTTGTTGGTACTCAAAGTGGTGTCAAGAAAAGAACCATTTCAGTAGCCAAGCCTATTGTGGCTAACCTCTTAGGACCCAACTTGGTTGGGGACCACCAAGCTCAAACTTGATAATAGGTGTTGTTGGAGGGCATTGGAGACTTGGATACATTATGAAGAATTAAGGGGACTTCATCATTCTTATTGTCTCAAGCCAAGTCAATTGGATTATCAAGTTTCTATCTTATATCCAATGTGCCTCCTTGCGGTAACTTGTACTTAAATTGTTTTCATTGTAATTTACTTGCCCCCTTGCATGTTTTGGTTTTGTTCCTTGCATGTGTTTGTATATGTTGTGCTTCCAACTTGCTTATCTTGAGCAATCAAGTATGTGTGTGTTGGTTCGCACATCATGTACGTGTGTGTCGTGCATTGAGCCTTTATGCTGCTTGTTTGTATCCTAGTTGGCTCGTGTGAGAGATTAATGGAACATCCCATTTTGGGGGAGTGATGTGCTTTGTGCACCTCACAATCCTATAAATGTGTGTACATGAGGAATGCCATCTAGTATTGATATTACAAGATTATCTTGTCGCTAGGTGGTATATCTCTCATGAGAAATTCAAATTCTAAAAAGTCCATTGGTTATCTCTCATTGGATCCTCTTATTGCCTCTTGTTAAGTTTTCTTTGGTATCACATTATGGGGGAGTAATATGCCATGTGCATATTACAAGCCTAGAAAATGTGTACAATTGAGATATTGTCACTTAGAGTTGATACTTTTAATTATCTTGTTCCTAGGTTACATGTTAGCTCTACAAGTTACAATTTTCTTGTGTTTGTTGTGAAGATGGTGTTGGATATCCTTGTTTTCTACCATCGGGAATTATTTCCAAATACTTCTTGTCTTTTGACAATTGGTAGTCACTTATGTGTGGTAGAATTTATTGATCATCTTTACATTGGCTTTTGTTTTTATTTGCCTTTTCTCTTGCCAAGGATTGTGTCAAATCCCGTTGTCTTCCCTACCACTTGTGGATCTTGTTTATTTCTTGTTCTTGTCTAGTGTTTTCTTGATATAGTGAAAGTGGTGATCCCACCTTGTGCATTTTGTATTCAAATGCAAATCCTATATAATGCACAACTCGTGGGGGAGCTATCCTATTTTCTTTAGAACACTCTTCTTGTGATCCTTATCAAGTGTGCTTTGGTGGAATGCAAGCAATTTCTTTTTGCTACTTTGTGCCATCAAGAAACTTTGTAGAGGGCATGGTTTGTTTGGAACCATCCTCTCTTTAGGGAGTTCGATATCCTTCATTTTTCATGTTTCAATGGATATCTCATTCCTTGATGTATCTTTAATGATATCTTCCAAGTGATGATTTCTCCTTTTGGTATCCTTTTTCACTTATTTTTCTTTTTCCTTTTGGTTTTGGTCCTTGAAAGTCTTGAGCATGCATATTTACTTCATGTATTTTATTTGGCATGCTTTCTTTCTTTGACCCAATATATAGGGGAAACTCCACCTAGTCTCAATTTGGATGAGATGTGCATGAAATTCATTTTCTTATCTATATGCACATATTTATGTGGAGTTTGTCCTATGTATTGGTGCTTCTAACTATTTGGTCCCAATGAGTTTGGGTACCATTTTGTTTGTGTTGTTGTTCTAGGAACAATTGGAGATGCATTGGATGCTCGGCTCACTCACAAGGAAGGTGGTGTCACCATGTGCTTATTGGAGTCAAGCTAGGATGATCATGATCTACTATCTACCTTTAATTGGTATCTACTACATCCTTCCAATGCTATCTCGGTAACAAGTATCTACTCATGCATACACCTCTTATATTCAACCTTGTGTAGGTTGCATCATGGCATGAATTTCTTGATTAGTTCTTGTGATACTTGTTTCTCTTCTGAAAGCATCTCAACAATGATCTCTTGTTGCTAGTTTTGATGTCTTTGATGGTTGTGTGGTAGGAATTCACTTATATACAATAAGACCATATCTAGCTATGTGCTATGCTTCCAAGCAAATATCTTATTGGTATATGTATGACTTCCTTTTGGATATCTTGTTCCTTCATGTTGTAACTATTTCGGGTGTACATCCTTCTTTGTAGATATATATCATCATGATTTCGTCTACCTAGAATCTTGTACACTTGAGAGAAATTACATATCTAGATGATATCCTTTCTTTCACGTCCACCTTGTCTTTCTTATGTCATTTATTTTGGTGGCTCCGTGAAAGCTTTTGCCTTGAGTGCGTGTCTTATATCGTTGCATCTTGATGCACTCTTGCGTGGTGAAGATTATTTCCTCATGCTTATCTTTACGAGGCTTTTGCCATCTTAATTGGTATCCCTCGTCTTGATGAGGCTTTCATCTTCCATCTTCACCACGGGTTGTCACAAGCATAGGTTCTTTATATGCTTATTAGTAAGCTTGTGAACCCATTTGCTAGTTATGTGTGAGAATGATAGGCCTTGCACCGTGTGCCTCATTTTTTCAAGACTTTATTGATGCTTAATGCTCATCCGTATACTAGTCTTCTCTAGTGCATTGCCTTGACTCACACACATCATTTTGGTTGAGCCCATTCTTAAGTCGCCTCTTCTACTTGTTGCTCAACCATGTTTTGTTGCAAGTACTAGGATTAGTTTCCTATGTCCACTTGCACTTGTTGTAAGTTTCTATTTATTTTGGGGGAGCTATGATCCTATTTTGTGCACTTTGTATCCAAATACAAATATTCTTATGTGTGCACAAATCATGGGGAGCTTCTCTAGTTTCTTTAGAACACTCCTTTGCTCATTTCATAATATCTTTTTCATGTGGCTCATAGGATCTTTGCTCGAGTTGGTTCAATTGATATCAATTGATTGCTTGCTTCAATTGGTATCTTTTGATTGCTTGTGTCTCTCTTTGCTATGTCTTCGTGGCATATCGTTATTTAGCATGCTTTGTGCCTCAATATAGTTTGTGTTCCTCCAAGTATTTACCGTTGGATATGTGTATTGAATTCCGCTCTCTTGTTGAGAAATACACAATTTATGGAGGACCACAATTTATATTGGCCTTCTTAGATTTTCACCCATTTTGGCAATCAATGCCAATGGGGGAGAAGTTTCAAAGAGTTTTGTAGAGAAGTTTAGAGAGTTATCTCCTCTTGCTTTGGTTTTGTTCCTTAGCATTTGCATCCCATTCGCATGCACTATTGGTTGTTGCATTGCATGGTGATGCATAATTCCTTATATAAACTCTCTTGAAAGTGATTGTCATCAATTACCAAAATGGCAAAATTGAAAGAACATGCGGTGCCCCCATGTTTGGTTTTGGTAATTGATGACAATCTCTATGGACTAATGGTTGTCTTGACTTATAGTTGAAGGATTTGTCCATAGGCTTTTCTTGAAGTCCATGTGTTGGTTTCAAGGAGTTTATGAGTTGACCAAGGTGCTATTAAGGAATTATCCAAAGATTGGTCATGTGAGTGTTGAGCTTATTGCAAGCATGTCTTGAAGAAGAAGATTGTGTGATCATTCATGTTTACCTTCAAGACATCATCCAAATGAAGAGAGTTGGAAAGATTCAAGGTTGATCAAGACTAAGTCAAGAGTGAATCAAGTTGATCAACTCACAAAGCATAGAAGATGTACCGAGAGGGATCAAGTGATCCCATGGTACGGTAAGAATTGTCCATTGCACTTTGTGTACTAACCCATGGTCTATGTGAGAGTTCTATGTGGGGTTAGGTACGTGTCCATGGGCTTGCGTCAAGAGGAAGATATCATACAACCCATGGAAAGGATGTCATCAAGTGGTGATCGTCATCAAGATTGCCGTGTGCAAGTTCAAGTGGAGCATCACAAAGAGATCAAGTGCTTGAATCTTGCCATCCATTGTGGTGTCAATGGACTTGTGAAGATGTGCCGAAAAGTGGCTCACCCATAGTGGACTATGGGGGAGCAATCACCTAGTCTTCATCGAGCCAACGCAATCAAGAAAGGTGGTCCAAGTTGAAGGAGTCAAGATCGTCATCATCTAGCTCAAGTGGACCATGTGCAAGGCAAAGGTTTGCCCTTGATAGGTTTTCTATTTTACCGGTCTCGTGGTGGTAGTTGGGAGACCGGGTTATATGATCGTTTGCCGTACTATCAAGGGGGGCTCTCAAGTTGGTAGCTTGATCGTATCGTTAGTAGAGAGCTCAAACCATTGCATCATTGCATCATGTTTCTTGGTTCGTGTTTGGTTCTCTTTGTGAGTCTTAGATCTTATGGTCATCTTGATGACAAGCTTGAGTTCATCGAAAATGGAGTTCGCATGCGTCTTCTATGATGTTTTCGGTGTTGGAGGTTTTACCGGTCTTATTCGAGGAAGGGTTCTCACCATTTTCTTATGGGCCTTTTCTCATTTGCTTCTTATTGATATTTCTATCTATATTGTGTTAGCCCATGTCGTTAGCTTTCCAACAAACTTGGTTTCATCGAATTCGGAGTCCGTTTGCAAAAGTTGTGGTAGTTTTGGTGTTCTCAAAAGGCTGCAGCGGTACTACCGCGAATTGAAGCGGATGTAATTTTTTACTACCGCTCCAGAGCGGTACTACCGCAGCTCCTACAGCGGTACTACCTCTCTGGACCAAAAACTCGTCCCAAGTCCTGCGGAGGTAGGCATGGAAGTTTTTTTTAGTACCGCTCGCAAGTAGTAGTACCACTACCATTTGCGGTAGTACCGTGAGGGCGAGCGGTAGTACCGTGAGGACGAGCGGTAGTACCGCTCCGGCGGTTCTACTGGCCTTTTGCCTCCTCGCTATTGTTTTTCAAAGGGGTACTACCTCCCTAGCGGTAGTACCGCTACTTGGAGCGGTAGTACCGCTCTGTGCGGGCTGTGAGTATAAGGTTGGATTTTTCCCCACCTATAAAAGGGGGTCTTCTTCCCCATTGAACCTTATCCTTTGAGCTCGTGTTCTTCCCCCATTGTTGACCTTCTTCGAGCTTGCTAACTCTCAATCCCTCCAATGATTCTTGCTAGTTCTTGAGGGAAAATAGAGAGGAGATCTAGATCCACGTTTTCACCAATCACTTTCTCCTCTAAGTGAGGGGAACCCCTTGGATCTAGATCTTGGAGTTCTTCGTGTTCTTCTTTCGTTCTTCCTCTCATTTTCCTCCCTAGCATTAGTTGCTTTGGTGGGATTTGGGAGAGAAGGACTTGGGCACTCCGTGTGCCCTTGCCATTGCATTTGGTGCATAGGTTTGAGTTCTCCACGGTGATATGTGGAAGTGAATTTTGAGAAGCTTATTACTCTTGGGTGTTTGGGCACCCTAGAGCTTGTTACTCTTGGGTGCCTTGGCGCCCTAGACGGTTGGTGTTGTTCGGAGCTCAATCATTGTGGTGTAAAGCTCCGGGCAAGCATCAGGGTCTCCAATTAGGTTGTGGAGATCGCCCCGAGCAATTTGACGGGTACCGGTGACCGCCCCCAAGGGTTGCCAAAGTGTACGGGTTCGGTGACCGCCCCCAAGTGTTGCCATTTGTATCGGTTCGGTGACTGCCATCAAGGGTCCCTTAGTGGAATCACGACATCTTGCATTGTGCAAGGGCGTGAGGAGATTACGGTGGCCCTAGTGGCTTCTTGGGGAGCATTGTGCCTCCACACCGCTCCAAACGAAGATTAGCATCCGCGAGGGTGTGAACTTCGGGGTACATCGTCGTCTCCGTGTGCCTCAGTTATCTCTTACCCGAGGCCTTTACTTTGTGATAGCCATATTGTTCTTTGTCATATATCTTGCTATCACATAGTTACTTATGTTGCTTAGCATAAGTTGTTGGTGCACATAGGTCAGCCTAGTTGTTGTAGGTTTTGTGCTTGACAAATTAACCGTTAGGTTTATTCCGCATTTGTTCAAGCCTAAACCGTAATTTTTTAAAGCGCCTATTCACCCCCCATCTAGGCGACATCCACGATCTTTCATTAGGTTTCAAAAACCAAAAACCCCACCAAAAAATCTTTTGGTTTGCTCTTTTCATTTTGTCCTGAATTCGTTTACATTCTTGTTTCTATTTTCATAAGAGTTGGGCAGCGAGGAACACATCCTTAAGGAAGAGAAGCATGGAAAGCAGGAAAAAGGGCTATATATGGTGAAAATCAATCATCTACATGGAAAGAAGCAAAATGGAGATAGAAGAAATAAAGTGGAAGACACAATAGTACAAACCGAGCGCAAGATGGTGTCTGGTGCAAGCGCATGCACTCGTACCAAGTGCCCACGACACCATGGCATCCACCCCGCCGGTGCTAAAACCGGCATATCTTAGGTAGGGGGTCCCAAGCTTGATTATCAGAGCTAGATGGTAACAAGGAGAGTAGGGACACAATGTTTTACCCAGGTTAGGGCCCTCTTGATGAGGTAAAACCCTACATATTGCTTCTTATATATTGATTGTGATGGGGTACAAAGTACAGACTGATCTACCTCAAGATCGTATGAGTTTTTCTAAGCTCTAAACCTTGCGCATATAGATGAATGAATATATGTCCCTACCGACTAAAACCCCGCGGCTTATATAGATGCCGGGGGTACCTAGGGTTTACACATGGTCGGTTACAAGGAAGGGATAAACACGCCAACTATTCAAATATGCTTGAAGTGTACGCTAAGCCTCTAGGAGATCTTCATCTTTGATTATGCCAAGGGTCAGGGCCAATGGTGACCATATATCAGTCCTTGGTGGGTCCTCGGCCCAACCCATAGCCAACAGACCAACGTGGCAAACACCCCCTAATCCAGGACACCAACAGTAGGCCTCGAACTAGTGTTCAAGCCGAGGATACGAGATGTCTTCTTTGAGATAACATTGTAAGCTTGAGTTTTCAGCCTTGTAGGCAAGTTCCATCCTCCACGTCGGCTTCTAGTTCCGAGGTCATATTCAGCTCCAAGATCATCTTAGCTTCCCTGATCGTGATCATACGTTTTTGCAGGATACCTGATATATTCGTCTACCCGAAGGGCTTGCACCATCGAGTAGATGTCCTCTAAAAATAGGACAATCGCACTCCAAAGTTAGTTCCTTGCGAGGGAAGCTTTCATCATCCGAGGACTGGCAATGGCCCCTTTCCTGGACTTCGTGTTTCGATATTCCCGTGAAGGGGAGACGTGGTGGGCTAATGATATTCACCCGATCCACATTCCCTAAATAATTCTTGCCGCCAGGGAAACCTGTGATGTAAATGTTTGGGACTCGAACTGTTGGGAACGCGGTAATTTCATAAATTTTTCCTACGATCATGCAAGATCTATCTAGGTGATGCATAGCACTGAGGGGGAGAGTGTGTCCGTACCCTCATAGACCGAAGGCGGAAGCGTTAAGTAACGCGGTTGATGTAGTTGAACGTCTTCGCAATCCAACCGATCAAGTACTGAACACACGGCACCTCCGCGATCTGCACACATTCAGCTCGGTGACGTCCCTCGAACTCTAGATCCAGCTGAGGCCAAGGGAGAGTTCCGTCAGGACGACGACATGGTGACGATGATGATGAAGTTACCGGTGCAGGGCTTCGCCTAAGCACTACGACAATATGACCGAGGTGGAAATCTGTGGAGGGGGGCACCGCACACGGCTAAAAGATCAACTTGATCAACTTTTCTATGGGGTGCCCCCTCCCCGGTATATAAAGGAGGGGAGGAGGAGGCTGGCCGTCCACAAGGGGCGCGCCAAGGGGGAGGATTCCTACTCCTAGTAGGAGTAGGTTTCCCCCCTTTCCTAGTCCAAAGGAGAAGAAGGGGAAGAGGAGAGAAGAGAAGGAAGGAGACGGGGGTGCCCACCCTTCCCTTGTCCAATTCGGACTGGGCAGGGGGGGCGCCACCTTTGGCCGGCCCTCTCTCTTGTCCACTAAGGCCCACTAAGGCCCATTAAACCCCCCGGGGGTTCCGGTAACCCTCCGGTACTCCGGTTTTATCCGAAACTTTTCCGGAACACTTCTGGTGTCCGAATATAGCTGTCCAATATATCAATCTTTATGTCTCGAACATTTTGAGACTTCTCGTCATGCCCGTGATCTTATCTGGAACTCCGAACAACCTTTGGTACATCATATCACATAAACTCATAATACCAATCGTCATCGACTGTTAAGTGTGCGGACCCTACGGGTTCGAGAACTATGTAGACATGACCGAGACACGTCTCCGGTCTATAACCAATAGCCCAACCTAGATGCTCTTATTGGTTCCTACATATTCTATGAAGATCTTTATCGGTCAAACCGCATAACAACATACGTTGTTCCCTTTGTCATCGGTATGTTACTTGCCCGAGATTCGATCATCGGTATCATCATACCTAGTTCAATCTCGTTACCGGCAATCTCTTTACTCGTTCGGTAATACTTCATCCCGCAACAAACTCATTAGTCACAATGCTTGCAAGGCTTATAGTGATGAGTATTACCGAGAAGGCCCAGAGATACCTCTCCGAAACACGGAGTGACAAATCATAATCTCAATCTATGTCAACCCAAAAAACACCTTCGGAAACACCTGTAGAGCACCTTTATAATCACCCATTTACATTGTGATGTTTGGTGGCACACAAAGTGTTCCTACGGTATTTGGGAGTTGCATAATCTCATAGTCTGAGGAACTTGTCTAAGTCATGAAGAAAGCAATAGCAATGAAACTGACACGATCATAATGCTAAGCTAACGGATGGGTCATGTCCATCACATCATTCTCCTAATGATGTGATCCCGTTCATCAAATGACAACACATGTCTATAGTTAGGAAACATAACCATTTTTGATTAACGAGCTAGTCAATTAGAGGCATACTAGGGACAATATGTTTTGTCTATGTATTCACACATGTACTAAGTTTTCGGTTAATACAATTCTAGCATGAATAATAAACATTTATCATGAAATAAGGAAATAAATAATAACTTTATTATTGCCTCTAGGGCATATTTCCTTCACGAACGTCCCATCACGGTAAATGAAAGGGTAAAGAGAGATGTATTTTTCTCAACTATGCCTCTTCCCTCACCGCCAGCAACTCCTCCTTCTTGACCTGCTTTCAGAGCTTCAACCATGGTGGGTGGCCCGGGTTCATAGAACTGTCCCCACAGTCCCCTAAGGGGGAATGGAAAAGTTGCTCAGTAACTTGTGCGCAACTCAATCGATTGACCACCCAGGTGTACATTCCAGATCTGGACTTTTCATCACTTCATTCGAGGTTGCAATCCACTGATTTAGAGGTCATTAATGACCATAACCCAACGCCCCACGGAGAGGAGTGAGTGTGATTCATCCCTTTTCTTGTAGGGGTTCTTGGTTTCCCTATCCACCCCTTTCTCAGGGGTCTTCTGGAATTCTACGGGATCCAACTCCACCATCCTTCTCCAAATTTCATCCTGCATATGGAGGGCTTTGTTACCCTTTGCGAGGCTTTCCTTGGGTGTGAGGCCAACTTTGGTTTATGGAGGAGGTACTTATGTCTCGCCCCTCACTCATGCAATGGTGTTATTTATGCGGTAGGAGGTGCCGAGGTATGCCAGAATGCTAGAGCAGGTTACCTCCCAGGCACCCCGAAGGAGGATGCTGAGACATGGGACTCGGAGTGGTTTTACATAGATGACGTCCTCCTAGAAGATCCCACATGAGACGGGCTCCCCCGTATTCTCCTGGACCTCCAAGAAGAGGTACAACTAGCGGCCGAGGAGACGTACCCAGGCTAAGGATGTCGAGGTCAAGCAATTGGCTACCCAAGTTACACTCCTCGGCCATCACAAACTCATTATTGTTCATGTGATGGTAGTCGTCATAGGCTGCGGAGTTCAGGTGCTCCAATAACGCATCCATCTGTTGTGGCAGTACAACAACACCAATGATGCCACACAGTCCATAAAAGAAGAATTTGCAAAACGGGTGACTTTGATAGCTGCCCTGGAGGCGATTTATAAGGGGGAAAAGGAGGACTTCCTCAAAAAGAAATCACCTGAGGGCTTCTCTTATTACAGAACCATCAAAGCGGTGAGTTCTTCCGAGGTTTTTGACAAATTCGAATAGTGTTCTTATACTTCTGATTAGCTAGTCAACCCGTCTGAGCAGGGCTGGTGGCACGGAATTGCAACGGTGAGTTGCCCAGCTCTAGAGCTGGAAAATTATTCTCGATATGAGGATCCCGACTACAGTGTGGACCTCGAGGTGTCACCCATCTTTCAGGACAGGATCTATTACCAAGAGGGCATGGAGGGTGATGTGATCGCACTCCTGCTTGACTATCTGGGGTCACTGCCTTCTTCGTTAAGTAGTCCCCAAGCTTCTCGCAAGCGACCACCCCCCTCTGCTCCAATCACCCGACCCCTTCCACCAAGGGTTGGCTATTAAAGCGCCAAAAGACCTCTTCAGCTCCTCGAAGGAACCCGCGAAGGATTGGTTCTGTGATACGTCCATTGTGCATCATGTTTTCCTACTATTATTATAATGTTTTTATGCATAATAACACATTCTAGAGTAATCCTAATGCCTTTTCTCTCATAATATGCAAGGTTTACTCAGAGGGAGAATGCCGTCAGCTGGAATTCTGGACCTGAAAAAGCTATGTTAGAGTTACCTATTCTGCACATCTCCAAATGAGCTGAAATTCTACGGAGAATTATTTTGGAATATATAATAAATATTGGAGGAAATAACAATAGAGGGGGGCTGCCATGTGCCCACAAGACACAAGGGTGCGCCAGGCCCCCAAGCGCTCCCTGGTGGGTGGTGAGCAGCCCAGCCCACCTCCGGTGCCCATCTTCTGGTATATAAGCTCTTTTGACCTAGAACAAATAAGGAGAGGACTTTCGGGATGGGATGCCTTCGTATCGAGGCGAAACTTGGGCAGGAGCACTTTTGTCCTTCGGCGGAGTGACTCCGTTGGGGGAACTTCCTTCTAGGAGGGGGAAATCAAATCCATCGTCATCACCAATAACCCTCTCATCTTAGGGAGGCCAATCTTCATCAACATATTCAACAACACCATCTCATCTCAAACCCTAGTTCATCTCTTGTATTCAATCTTTGTACCGAAACCTCAGATTGGTACCTGTGGGTGACTAGTAGTGTTGATTACATCTTGTAGTTGATGCTAGATGGTTTTTTTGGTGGAAGATTATATGTTCAGATCTACTATTCTATTTAATACCCCTGTGATCTTGAGAATGAATATCATTTGAGTAGTCACTTTTGTTCTTGAGGCCATGGGAGAAGTCATGTTGCAAGTAATCATGTGAATTTGATATGTGTTTGTTATTTTGATGATATGTATGTTGAGATTCCCTTAGTGGTGTTATGTGAACGTCGACTACATGAAACTTCACAATCTTTACGCCTAAGGGAATGCATTGTGGAGTAGTTATTAGATGATGGGTTGGTAGAGTGACAAAAGCTTAAACCCTAGTTTATGCGCTATTCCGTAAGGGGCTGATTTGGAATGCTATGGTTAGATTTTATCTTAATACTTTTCCCACAGTTGCGGATGCTTGTGAGGGGGTTAATCATAAGTGGGAGGTTTGTTCAAGTAAGAACAACACCCAAGCACCAGTCCACCCACATATCAAATTATCAAAGTAGCGAATGCAAATCAAACCAACATGATAAAGTGACTAGATGAAATTCTTGTGTGCCCTCAAGAATGCTTTGATTATTATAAAATATTGTTTTGGCCTGTCCTTTGCCACAAAAGGATTGGGCTACCTTGCTGCACTTTTGTTACCGTTACCATTACTTGATCGTTACAAATTATCCTACTATCAAACTACTTGTTACCGATAATTTCAGTGCTTGCAGAAATTACCTTGCTGAAAACCGCTTGTCATTTCCTTCTGCTCCTCGTTGGGTTCGACACTCTTACATATCGAAAGGACTACAATTGATCCCCTATACTTGTGGGTCATCACTCTCATGTAAGCCTCATTTCTTTTTGCTACCATGGTTAGCATTGTCAGCCGGTGGGGCTGTTGACCTTCTCTATCTAGCAGGCCACCTCCTCGAACTGGCGCGGTGGCTCCCGAGGTGGCTCATAGGTAACAAACCCCTACTAAAGGGCACCAAGGTGCTTGTCGGTGTCAAAACCGGCGGATCTCGGGTAGGGGGTCCCGAACTGTGCGTCTAGGCGGATGGTAACAGGAGACGAGGGACACGATGTTTTACCCAGGTTCGGGCCCTCTCGATGGAGGTAAAACCCTACATCCTGCTTGATTAATATTGATGATATGGGTAGTACAAGAGTGGATCTACCACGAGATCAAGGAGGCTAAACCCTAAAGCTAGCCTATGGTATGATTGTTGTAATGTATGTTGTGTCCTACGGACTAAAGCCCTCCGGTTTATATAGACACCGGAGGAGGCTAGGGTTACACAGAGTCGGTTACAATGGTAGGAGATCTACATATCCGTATTGCCAAGCTTGCCTTCCACGCCAAGGAAAGTCCCATCCGGACACGGGACGGAGTCCTCAATCTTGTATCTTCGTAGTCTTGGAGTCCGGCGGACGATGATAGTCCGGCTGTCCGGACACCCCCTAGTCTAAGACTCCCTCAGTAGCCCCTGAACCAGGCTTCAATGACGATAAGTCCGGCGCGCATAATGTTCGGCATTGCAAGGCGGGTTCCTCCCTTGAATAATCTAGAGAAGATCATGAACACCAGGATAGTGTCCGGCTCTGCAAAATAAATTCCACATTCCACCGTAGAGAGAATAAAATGTACACTAGTCCAATCTGCTGACGTATTATGCGGCGTGACATCACACCGCTACCAAGCCACTGTTTGAATCGTCTTTTACTTTATACCACCTCAGCACGTTTAGCGAAGCGGTTTCCTTGGCACGTCTTGTCGAAGCAGAGATCTTGTTCCCCTTATTCCGGGATTCTCATCAATACGTGCGTGGGTAACCCAACCGTTCCCGTTGCCACGCCTCCTCCATCGAAGGTGAATCCCGAACGGTCATGGAGACGACCCTTGGTATTTTTCCCCTTTATAAGAGGACCAAGGCTCGTCCTTGTTCTTTAATCTCGCATCGAATCTCCTCTTGCTCCCAGCTCCAACACCTAGAACCTCAGATTCGAGCGCTTCGGATTCTCGACCATGTCCGGCTCCGACCTCCAGGGCCGGTGGATGCCCTCCTCCGTCACGGAGGAGGACATATTGAAGTTACGTGAAGCCAAGTACCTGGCCTACGAGGTTTCGCACAGGTTCCCACCCAAGGGCAGGCCGTGCCCGCCCCCGAGCCCGGTGAGTTCGTTGTCTTCGTATCCCACCTCCGTCGGGGTTTAGGCTTCCCGACGGACCCCTTCGTGAGAGGGCTCATGTTCTACTACGGGCTGGACTTTCACGACTTGGCTCCGGAGTCCATCCTCCACATCTCCGCATTCATCATCGTCTGCGAAGCCTTCCTCCGCGTCACTCCCCACTTCGGCCTGTGGCTAAAGACCTTCAATGTGGAGCCGAAGATGATCGGGGGGCGTCAAGCGGATTGCGGCGGGGCGGCCATAAGCAAAAAGGCCGATGCCCCGTGGCTCGAGGGTTCCTTCCAAGAGGAACTTGGACTGTGGCAGCAGGAGTGGTTCTATATCACCGCTCCGAAGGGCAGCAAGCAAAAGCTGCCGCCTTCCTTCCGCCCGGGACCCCCATGCCGACTGATGTCATGGGTCAACCAAGGGCTCAATTGGGGGCCGTCCAAAGACGTGCCCTTATTGCAGGGCCGGATTCGAGACCTCCAGGCGAAGGAGATCAATCTGATTGTGGTGATGCAGGTTATGCTAATCAGGCATCTTCTGCCCTGCAAACGTCGTCCTCTCCGTCTATGGGAGTTCAACCCGGAGGGACCTCGGATTCTCCAACACTTCATGGGTGCGACACCCGTGGAGATGTATAAGTTGTTTTTCGGACCGTAGGCGGCGTGTCCGGAATTGGCCGAGGACGCAGGCCTAAGCCGCAATCGCCCGGATACTCAGGTAAATAGCTCAGAGTCCGGACGTCCTGTTTATCTGCCTTTCTAGAGTTCGCCTCCTGACCCATTATTCTTCACAGGAGTGGGTAGCGCGATCGAGGCTGATAAGGTGTCCGGCCCCCCTCCCAGAGACCGCACTGGAGCCCGTGCTGGTTAGAATGTTGGAGGTCGCGCCCATGAAATGGGGCGAGGGGGAAGATAGAGGAGCTGTTATTTCGCCCAAGGGGGCGTCTGAAGAGAAGGGAATCAAGAACCCCTCCCTCCAGGGGGAGAAGAGGACCGCCTCCGAAGATCCGGAGGCCAAAGCCCCTAAGCGGGGGAAGAGATCTTCATCGGGGGGTCCGGCGTCCGGGGAGAATCCGGACGCACAATCATCGCCAAAGGATCGGCCCTCCAGCGAGCCGTGAGTATGAAAAGGGGAGTTAATTAGTAAGGAAATACCTCCATTCGTGCTTCTGTGGGTAACCAAAATATTTATCTTGTAGTTCGGATCTGCAGCCTTCTCACAGGAGTTCATCTTCGGGGGACCTTCTTCCGGAGATGATGGAGAGCGAAACGCCTCCGTCTGCCGCGCCGTCAGATAAGGCAGACGAGCCTGAAGTATCGTCACGGAGGGTATCCCTGAGTCCGGAGGGGCCAGAGAGTTCGGCACCTGCTAGTATCCGGCCAGGAGAACTGAAGAATCTGCTTGAGAGGGCATCCATCACAGAAGATCATCGTGTGTTGATGCGTATGGTGATTGGAAGGATTTCATCCGCCGAGAGCGGATTGCGCAATGCCGCTATGAGTTTGCTGTCGGGATTTGAGGTACGTGAAAACGACGCACCCTCTATTTTTTGACAGTTTTGCACATAAAAGTGTGCCCTGTATAGATAGTAGCCCCTGAGACTCGGTAGGTTGTCGAAAACGACAGCGTGCCGAGGATCGAAATCGAAAGTAATGAATGTCGCCGTTCCTATGCAGGTGGCGGATAGTCTGAGGGCTAGCCGGACTGGTGGGGTTGCCGAGTTAATGTGGCAACTTGACGTGGCGGATGCGGACATCGCACTTGTCAACCGGCGACTTGACGAGTCGCAAGGTAAATGAGTTCTCCACAGTCGCTTTATTGAGGGGATCAAAACCCTCCTCTGATAAATTATATGTTGTTATACAGACAGTGCTGCTGCTGTGGAGAGCCTTCGGGCCGAACTTGCTCAAGCTAAGGAGCAAGCCCGAAGGAGTGACACGGCCGCCTCGAGGGCGGCCGAGGAGTTGAAAGCCGAAAGGGCTGCGCACTGCCTAAGCAGGGCAGAGGTGGCCGAATTGGCCATGAAAGTAAAAGATGCTGCCGACCGCAAAGAGGCTCTTGAAAAGGAGCGCTTATCGGAGCGGGAAGACTTGAAGAAGGCCACCGCCAAGGCCAAGGATGCCCGCTCTGCAATGTGGGCCATGAAGGAGGAGTTGCGCCAGGCCAGAGATATCGTGGCTGGCAAGTCATTTTTGCTGCGTCGCCGGTTTATGGATCAAAAGTATGCTCAATTTGAGCGGCTGTGGAGTCCGGAGGATCCGTATATGGATTTAGCGAGAAGTGCGGCTGATGCCGTTGAGCACTTCCGGAACCAGAAGGATCACAAGACGGAAGAGCTATATTGGTTTCAATTCCATAGTCCGGATCGCTCACTTTCGCTGACAGACCGGTTGGCCGAATGGGCCGAACTAAATAGGTTGTCCGGACTTGCCATGACTGACATCATGGCTCATGTCTGGCCAGAGAGGCCCAAGGCGACGAGCTACTTCGGCTTACTGCAGCAATTCCTTGGAGCGGTGCCGCATATCAAGGAGATGAAGCGGTCGGCCTGCATCGAGGGCGCGCGGATGGATCTTGCCCGTGTGAAAGCACATCGGACAGAGATGGATGCCACCACTATTACCGCCTAGGGTTCGGATGAAAGCCGACTCCCCGCCGAGCACTATTTCGGGGAAGTTATGCGTGGCGCTCGTGTAATAGAGTCGCAGTGCTCAAAAAATGTCATGTTCAAATGAACGTTTTAGCTTGGAATACGATGATTATGTTATAACTGCTTTTTATACTTGTGCGTCCCAAGTAGTAAAACTTCTCCTATGCGGCCGTTTACGTATACACTTGTATAACCTGAAAGATTGCAGTCTTCGGCTTCAGCCCCCACGCACAAGGTGCGGGGGTGTTCACAAAAATAGCGCGTTTTCACACTTAATCCGATGTCTCGGTCCTGTTAAGGAGGTAGTAGCATAGCAAACGAGGCAATCCGAACTATAATGCTTTATCACTTTCACTTAGCCAGTGGAGTTCGAGGGTGGGGCTACGATATAGCCCCTTGGGGCACCGCACTTCTCCGAGTTCGGGGCGCGTGTGTGCCTGACCGGGAAACGGTCCTTCGTCAAAGCGGGGAATTCTAAACATTCCGGTAGTCGATCGAGTGGTTGACCAGACTCTCGCTATATCATGACAGTCAGTTTTCGGCTTTCTCTACTGAGGTGCACGCCCAGCCGAACTGGGGCACAATCGCAGTAGTTCTCCTGGTGCCGCGTTAGCCGATGATACGGAACGTAAGGCAGCAAAACACAGGAGCCGGGCAAACCCAACATTTGACCAAAGACATGATTCGGAGCTGATGCATATAATGCCTAACTCGAGACGCCGAACACTCCCTAAGGTGTTCGGTCTTTGTAGTAATGGGCAGAACAATGCCCTAAGCCCCTAGTGTCCAGGTACGGGCATGGTCTTCTGACGCGGCCGATGCCAAAACGTCAGGCTCCACTTTGGCTATAGGAAGAAACCAAGGGGAAATAACAACAAGAGACAGTAAAAAAGGTTTACGCAGGGTCTTAATCTGAAAAGAATCCTCACAACGGGTCCCTACTACACGTCTGCGCCTGTGTCTCCGTTGCGCTGTTATCCTGGACGGGTATGCACGTTGTTCATCTGTAAAAAGAGAGGAACACTTAGTTTGAAAACAATTCGTGCGGAAAATATATGTGTAAAAGAAAAAAAATATAAATAAGTAAAGCGGGGCTTGTATGAACCCGCGTTTGTTTTTGCACACGGCCCCCCTGTGAAGAGGCATGCGGCTAGGAACCCCTATGCCGCTGGAGCCGGACTCGTCTATCCGAGTCCGGGGTCTTTGAGTGAC
Organism: Triticum dicoccoides; assembly: GCF_002162155.2. Taxonomy (NCBI): domain Eukaryota; kingdom Viridiplantae; phylum Streptophyta; class Magnoliopsida; order Poales; family Poaceae; genus Triticum; species Triticum dicoccoides. The sequence continues at coordinate 316,654,513 of NC_041381.1, read as the reverse complement.
CCTCGCACTGAAATGATGCCACGCGGACGGGGCATCTTGAGTGTAAGAGACGCGTAATGCGGTATGGCGTTGAAACGGACAAAAGCCTTTCGTCCCAAGAGTGCTTGATATCCACTTTTAAATGGGACGATGTGAAAAATTAGTTTTTCGCGCCGAAAATTGTTCGGTGATCCGAACACGACTTCTAGTAAAATGGAGCCTGTGCACTTGGCGTAAGGGCCTAGCGTCACTCCTTTGAAGGGAGTGCGGTTGTGCCGAATTTTGGTCGGGTCTATCCCCATCTGACGGATTGTGTTTGAATACAGCAGGTTTAAGTCGCTGCCTCCGTCCATTAGGACTTTAGTGAATTGTAGTCCGTCTATTACGGGATTCAATATCAGGGGAGTCCGTCCCGCGTTTCGAACGCTTCTGGAGTAGTCCAGTTGGTCGAAAGTGATTGGTTTTAATATCCAATCTCTATGTTCTGCTGGGTTGGATCGCGCGAAGCCCTTTTTAGAAAGTGCCGCATTATTTTTCCGTATTATCACATGAAGTGAATTTACTGCTTTGACCCCTTGTGGGAAAGTCTTTTGTTTTCCGGTGCTCTGCTGGTGGGGTTTATCGTCTTCGCTTGACGCGTCGAGCCCCTTGTGTTCGGCGTTTAGTCGGCCGGACTGTTTAAAAACCCAACAATCCCGATGGGTGTGGTTTGCAGGCCTTCCGAGGGTGCTGTGGATTTGACATATCCGACCCAAAATCTTGTTTAAGTTGGACAGCTCATCGCCGTCATCCTTAAGAGGCGATGTTTTGTTGCTTGGCCGCGAGCTTTTGAATCCGGCGTTGACTGCCGTGCTCTTTGGGCTTTTCTCTTTATTCCTGCGCTGCTCTTTTCTGCACCGTGATTTTCCGTTTCCATCTCTTATCTCGGATGTACTTGGGTCACTGGTGCTGCATCTTGCTAGCCAGCTATCCTGTCCCGCAGAAGCGGGTCATGAGGCTTGTTAGCGCGGACATTGTCCTCGGTTTTTCTTGGCCGAGGTGTCTGGCAAGCCATTCGTCTCGGACATTGTGTTTAAAAGCTGCTAAGGCTTCGGCGTCCGGACAGTCGACTATCTGGTTCTTTTTGGTGAGGAACCTGTTCCAGAATTTGCATGCTGACTCTCCGGGCTGTTGAGTTATATGACTTAGATCATCTGCATCCGGAGGGCGGACGTAGGTCCCTTGAAAATTTGCTCTAAACGCTTCCTTGAGCTCTTCCCAACTTCTCACGGTATTTGCTGGAAGGCTTTTGAGCCAATGACGGGCTGGCCCTTTTAGCTTGAGGGATAGGTATTTTATGGCGTGGAGATCATCTCCTCTGGCCATGTGTATATGTAGTATGTAATCTTCTATCCAGACTCCAGGGTCTGTTGTTCCATCGTAGGCTTCTATGTTTATGGGTTTAAATCCTGCTGGGAATTCATGGTCCAGCACCTCATCGGTGAAACATAGTGGGTGTGCGGTGCCCCTGTATTTTGGTGTGCCACTATCTTTGGATACTTGACGTGTTACCTTGCTTCCTGGGGCCTTCTTCTTTGGCCTGTAGATGGACCTGGCTGGGCCATCTGTCTTTCCAGGTTCATTAGTTGTTTTATGTGCGGCGCCGCTTTCAGAATTTGGCCAATCATCTGGCTGTCTATCCAACCAGGCGGCCTCTTTATTTTTTGATGGTGGAGGCTCTATGGCCTCCTCGTCGAATTCTGGTAGCAGCTTGCGCTTCGGGTAGCTCTTTGATTGGTGGCCATTGCCGTATTTATCTGCGGTTTTGAGCACTTTGCTCCATCTCATTTTGAGTGTATCTTCCGCTGTTTTGAGCTTCCTCTTTTCCTTCTTCAGGCTTCTTGCAGTGTTGACGAGTCTTTTCCGAAGGTTCTTGCTATCCGGCGGTGTGTCCGGCATGAGATCATCCGGACTGTCATTTTCGCCGGGCCTGGACTGATTATCTGACTCGCCATGTTCGGACGGTAGCTTATCTGCATGCTCGTCGTCCACTTGTGAGCCCTGCTGTATTACGGGCTCCTTAGGAGTATTGCTGTCGTCGAGGCGGGACTTAGGGCGGCGTCTGCATCGCCGTTTTGGTTGTTTATCGGCGGGGTTATCTTCTGCCGCGGCCCGTTGGTCCTCGTTATCGCTCTCCTTTGGGGTATCCACCATGTATATGTCATATGACGAGGTGATCCTCCCATGCCTTATAGGCTCTGTTTCTTGTTCGTCTCCGGCATCGTCGTCTATTCCGTCGATGTCTTAGGAGTCATAGTCTAGCATGTCGGTTATATCGTCGATAGTGGCTACAAAGTGGGTGGTGGGTGGGCTATGAATTTCTTCGTCGCCCGTACCCCAACCATCCTGGCCATAGTCCGGCCAGGACTCTCCCGATAACGAGAGGTGCTTTAACGAATTTAGGATGTCGCCGAAGGGCGAGTGTTGGAAGATGTCCGTGGCGGTGAATTCCATAACCGGTGCCCAATCCGAATCGATTGGTAGGGGCGTGGGAGGTTCGGAGTCCGGCAGGGAGTCCGGCACCTCGGAATCACGAGTTTTGCGAGGGACAAGATTAATGTTCGGCTCCATCGCCGCGGAAGTTGGAGCCCCCAAGGTGGCGTCTATCCACCGATCCTTGATCTGGGCGATCGGCTCCGGACTAATGGCCGAAGCGGATTCGGGTGCGGCAACCAAGGCACTGTTCGGCGGCAGAGCTAGATCATGCCCATCGTAACAGTGCGGCACGCTTGGCTGCGGCTCGAGTCCGTCGAAGATCAAGTCTCCGCGGACGTCGGCCGTGAAGTTTAGGCTTCCGAATCTGACCTGACGACCAGGGGCATAGCTTTCGATCTGCTCCAGATGGCCAAGCGAATTAGCCCGCAGTGCGAAGCCGCCGAATACGAAGATCTGTCCGGGGAGAAAAGTCTCACCCTGGACGGCGTTGTTGGTTGAAGATGCCATCAAGCCTATCGGTGACGACACAGAGGAACTCTCAATGAAAGCACCAATGTCGGTGTCAAAACTGGCGGATCTCGGGTAGGGGGTCCCGAACTGTGTGTCTAGGCGGATGGTAACAGGAGACGAGGGACACGATGTTTTACCCAGGTTCGGGCCCTCTCGATGGAGGTAAAACCCTACATCCTGCTTGATTAATATTGATGATATGGGTAGTACAAGAGTGGATCTACCACGAGATCAAGTAGGCTAAACCCTAAAGCTAGCCTATGGTATGATTGTTGTAATGTATGTTGTGTCCTACGGGCTAAAGTCCTCCGGTTTATATAGACACCGGAGGAGGCTAGGGTTACACAGAGTCGGTTACAATGGTAGGAGATCTACATATCCGTATTGCCAAGCTTGCCTTCCACGCCAAGGAAAGTCCAATCCGGACACGGGACGGAGTCTTCAATCTTGTATCTTCGTAGTCTTGGAGTCCGGCGGACGATGATAGTCCGGCTGTCCGGACACCCCCTAGTCCAGGACTCCCTCAGTGCTCTTCAGCCAGAGTCTTTGGCAGCTCATTCTACCATTGCCTCAGAGGTCAAAAGTTTAATGTGCCATCAGGTACGGGAAGCATCACCGAGGAACCCAGTGTTTTCTAATGAGGAGTTCAATGCTCTTCATTCAGTGGATGCTTAGCTTGGAGCAGTGCGCCTGGGGCTTAAGGAGGCTACTGATGTGCTGGCGGTAGGCTTAAATGTAAATTCATAGGAGATATGTTGAAACAGAGGCATTGAGTCTGAATATAACATGAAGTGTCAAGTCTAGCAGCCCTTGAGCCTCAAGTTGGTCACCGGTTACCGAATTGAGGGCCGATTTGAGAAGAGATCTTTTGTTGCTTTCGCAGGCCACTCGTTAAGAGAACGGCGAGCTATTGGAGAAGCTCAAAAAGTTTGAGGTTGATCTTGCCGAGGCCAAGAAGGAAGTGGGTGACGTGAAAAAATTCACCTGAGAAGCACATGGTAATGTTTTAAATACCGATGCCTCAATGGCAATACTGTGGTTGCTATGTTTAATGCATTTCCTTACACTAGCAGGAGAAACCATAGGTCGTCTCGAAGCAGACCTAAAGCAAGCTCAAGAAGCCCTTAAGGACGATGAGGTACAAGCAAAGGCATGATGGGGAACGTTGCATGGAAAACAAAAAAAAATCTACGCACACACAAGATGTATCCATGGAGATGCATAGCTACGAGAGGGGAGAGTGTGTCTACATACCCTTGTAGACCATTAAGCGGAAGCGTTTATCAAATTGGTTGATGTAGTCCTACACCTTCACGATCCGCCCGATCAAGTACCGAACGTACGGCACCTCCGCATTCAGCATACGTTCAGCTTGATGATGTCCTTGCCTTCTTGATCCAGCAAGATGGGCGAAGTAGTAGATCATTTCCGGCAGCATGACAGCGCGATGATGGTGGACGTCGGTGGTGATGCAACTATCTACGCAGGGCTTCACCGAGCACTTATAAAAATATGATCGAGGATGAACAAGAGGGAGAGGGGCGCATCACATGGCTTGGGAATCATGGTGTGTGTTGCCCCTCTCCCTCCTCTCATATATATCAGTGGAGGTTATCTTCGTGTTCCCAAGTGGCTTCCTCTTTAGTATGATTCGACCATTGCATGTTGAGGAACTTGGTAACCTTCTGGATGGTTCGACGTTCAGCTTCTTCAAGAATGTCGATCGAATGCTCTTTGTATGTGAGATCATCAATTTCAATCAATTCCGGATCGACTTCACGTTCCAGATCCTTGAAACATCGACGAAGTTGTGACACATGGAAGACGTCATGGACGTGAGAGAACTAAGGTGTTAACTCCAGTTGATAAGCCACCAGTCCACGACGGGAGAGAATGCGGAAAGGACCAATGTAGCGCGGAGCTAGCTTGCCCTTGACTCCGAACCAATGTGAAAGTGCAACTATCCCTAGGTGGTTTTGGTAATTCATAACAACATATAGCTCATTGAGCTAATGCTATTCCAAGATTATTATTTCAGGAAAGCTCAATGAATGTCATGGCATGGATGATGAAAGTGGATCCCTCAAAATACTAAGGACAAAGGATTGGCTCAAGCTCAAAAGCTCAAGACTCTTCATTTTATATTTTAGTGATCCAAGATCACATTGAGTCTATAGGAAAAGCCAATACTATCAAGGAGGGATGAGGTGTTGCTTAACGAGCCTCTTGCTTCATGTGCTTTGTGATATGCTCCAAACCCTCAACTACTTTCCCACATCCACAAATGACCTAAACCCAAAGCCAAAATCGGTCACACCGATTCTTCCTAACCGGCACCACCGATTCCAAAAGTCATATCCACTGCCACAAACTTTAAGCAAATTGGTCTTACCGATAGGGATCTCGGTCTGACCGAGATGGGATTGTAATCTCTCTGTTTCCCTTTGTAACGTTTCGGTCTAACCGAAGTGAGCGATCGGTCCCACCGAGATTGCAATGTAAACTCTGTGTTTCCTTTTTGTAACATTTTGGTCTCACCGAAAATAGCAAATCGGTCCCACCGAGTTTACCTGACCAACTCTCTAGAATGCTTATTACCAAATCGGTCTCACCGAGTTTGTGTAATCGGTCTTACCGAGATTACGTTATGCCCTAACCCTAACAGAATCGGTCTCACCGAGATGCATGTCAGTCCCACCGAAAATCACTAACGGTCACTAGGTTTACTAAATCAGTCCGACCGAGTCTGTTGAATCGGTCCCACCGAGTTTGGTAAATTGTGTGTAATGGTTAGATTTTGTGTGGAGGCTATATATACCCCTCCACCTCCTCTTCATTCATGGAGAGAGCCATCAGAACGAACCTACACTTCCAACTTACCATTTCTGAGAGATAACCACCTACTCATGTGTTGAGGCCAAGATATTCCATTCCTACCATATGAATCAAATCTTCTTTCCACCAGATCCAAAACCTATGAGAGAGAGTTGAGTGTTGGGGAGACTATCATTTGAAGCACAAGAGCAAGGAGTTCATCATCAACGCACCATTTGTTACTTCTTGGAGAGTGGTGTCTCCTAGATTGGCTAGGTGTCACTTGGGAGCCTCCGACAAGATTGTGGAGTTGAACCAAGGAGTTTGTAAGGGCAAGGAGATCGCCTACTTCGTGAAGATCTACCGCTAGTGAGGCAAGTCCTTCGTGGGCGACGACCATGGTAGGATAGACAAGGTTGCTTCTTCGTGGACCCTTAGTGGGTGGAGCCCTCCGTGGACTCGCGCAACCGTTGCCCTTCGTGGGTTGAAGTCTCCATCAACGTGGATGTACCATAGCACCACCTATCAGAACCACGCCAAAAACATCCGTGTCTCCAATTGCGTTTGAATCCTCCAAACCCTTCCCTTTACTTTTTTGCAAGTTGCATGCTTTAACTTCCGCTGCTTATATACTCTTTGCATGCTTGCTTGAATAGTGTGATGATTGCTTGACTTGTCCTAAAGTAGCTAAAATTTGCCAAACTCTAAAATTGGGAAAAAGTTAAGTTTTTATTGGTCAAGTAGTCTAATCACCCCCCTATAGACATACTTCAAGGTCCTACAAGTGGTATCAGAGCTTTGGTCTCCATTTACTTTGATTTCCATAGCTTTTGGTGGTCATAGCCTTGGTTTCACAACCTAGGAGAGTATGGCGTCTAGCGAGGGAAATTATCACCGTAGAGGTCCTTACTTTGATGGAACTAATTTTGCTAGTTGGAAGCATAAGATGAAAATGCATATTCTTGGACATAACCCCGCCGTTTGGGCAATTATTTGTATTGGCTTGCAAGGTGAACTCTTTGATGGGAGAGAACCGAACCGTGAAGCTAATGCGGAAGAATTGAAGATGCTGTAATACAACGCTCAAGCTTGTGATATCATCTTCAACGGATTGTGCCCCGAAGAATTCAACAAAATCAGCCGTCTTGAGAATGCAAAGGAAATTTGGGATACTTTGATTGATATGCATGAAGGTACCGAATCCGTCAAGGAATCCAAGTTGGATGTGCTCCAAAGTCAGCTTGACAAGTTCAAAATGAAGGATGGTGAAGGTGTCGCTGAAATGTACTCTAGGCTTGCTCTTATCACAAATGAGATTGCCGGCTTAGGGAGTGAAGAGATGATCGACAAATTCATCATCACGAAGATCCTAAGAGCATTGGATGGAAAGTATGATACCGTGTGCACATTGATTCAAATGATGCCAAACTACAAAGATCTCAAGCCAACGGAAGTCATTGGAAGAATTGTTGCTCATGAGATGTCACTCAAGGATAAGGAGGAACTTCACAACAACTCAAGTGGTGCTTACAAAGCCTCAAGTGAAGCCCCCACATCATCAAGTGAGAAACAAACCTTCAATGAAGAATTGAGCTTAATGGTGAAGAACTTCAACAAATTCTACAAGAGTAGAAGCAAAGAAAGAAGCTCCAAGTCAAGGTCTTACAATGACAAAAGATCTTCTAGTCGAGAGCGCAATTGCTACAATTGTGGGAGACCCGGACACTACTCCAATGAGTGTACGGCACCCTACAAAAGAAGAGAAGATTCTCCAAGAAGAAGAAGCAAAAGAGAAGAACCACCACCAAGAGAGAGGAGGAGTAGAGATGATCGTTATGAACGAAGACCCTCACGGAGAAGCAAGGATTCGGAAAGGAAGGACAAGTCATCAAGGAGCTACACAAAACGAAGACATCAAGCTCATGTTGGTGAATGGGTTTCCGGCTCCGACTCCGACAATCACTTCGAGAGAAGCTATCACTCCGACTCCGAATATACTCAAGATGAAGGTGTTGCCGGTCTAGCACTTGTGTCAACCAACTCCTACGACATATTTGATTCACCAAATGAAGGTGTTGGAAGATGCTTCATGGCCAAAGGTCCAAAGGTAACACATCCTGAGTATGTTGATTTCAATAGTGATGAAGATGACTTGCTTGTGGATGATGATTTACTTGTTGACAACTCTAGTGATGAATACTATGATGAAACGTCAATTAATCATGCTAATCAAGATAAAGCAAATGACAATGATAAGGAGAAGATTGAGCTTCTAACTAAAGAACTAAACACTCTTAAGTTGGCTCATGAAACTATCTTCAAAGATCATCGAGAACTTTTAAGGGCTCATGAGAAGTTACGCTTTGAAAAGCTCAATCTTGAGCAAGAGCATGAGTTCTTAAAGGCAATCAATGATGATATCCGCAAGAAAAGTTCTTCTTACATTGCCAAGCATTTACTCTTATCTACTTACATGCCTCAAGTCAAGTCTAGTAACGAGTACAAGAAAGATACTTCCTCTAGTAGTAACAATAATAATGTCAAATCCAATATTGTTGCTTCTAGTAGTTCTCTTGATTCCACTAATGATGCTCTTAGCCAAGTTACACTTGAGCAAGAAAATAGCTTATTGAAGGGAGTTATAGAGAAAGGTGTTTACAAGAGCCTTGCCGGGAGTAAGCAATTCAAGGAAATTGTATGCAAGCAAGGAAGGCACCGGAAGAATCAAGGTGTTGGTTTTGAACGCAAGTTCAATGCCAATGGAGTTGAGTGGGAAGAAGATCAATACCCCAAGACGAAGTTTGTTCCTCAACAAGAGAAGTATGATCCTACTTCCTTCAAGGGAACACAAGCTCAAGATGATATTCCACCACAAGACCACAAGAACAAAGGCAAGGACAAGCTTCAAGAAGAGATTGATGCATTTGAAGAAGCACCTAAAGCCTCGTTCAAGTGGGTCCCCAAGACTATGCAAGTTCTACTTCATCAAGTACAACTACAACTCCAAGGATTCCCATCAAGATGATGTGGATCCCGAAGAAGAACTAGAGAGTTCTTGAGGGTGACTCCGCCAACATTCTTCACTCATATCATAATGGCAAGAACAAGTGCAATCAACTTCCACATCTTGCACTAGTTCAAGGAGTCACAAACCCTCGTGTTGGTAAGGCAAGGGACAAGGTAACCTAATGTTTTCATGGACATCATCTTGTGTGTGCATCACTCTATGTCTATGGATATTCTTGTTTGTTCCTTGTGGGACTAACCCATGTAGGTAAGTTGAAAGTGCAACTCACTCCAAAGGATTGCTCCAAATGACCTACATCAACATTGAGCATCCACATCTTCAACACCTACATGAAGTCATCATCGAGAAAACCCAAGGTTAGTTCATCCCTCTAAGGGGGGATCTCACATCTAGGGGGAGCTTAACTCTAAGAATTGAGTCAAAGCAACTCTAATGGTGTGAACACATCAATGCATTATGTAAAAGTGGTAACCCCACTTGAGCTTAAACGATGAGTATGACCTATGATCAAATGTTCTCATTTGACTTCTAAGTCAATATACTCATATATAGATGACCTAGTCATCGCCAATTGTTTGATAGATGCTAGAATTGGTTGTGCATGCTTTGCCACATATTTCATTTGCCATTTTATTGTGTGAGCATGTTGGTGCATATTTTATTCATTCAAGGACATCCACTTGTTGTTTTGATTGTTTGGGCTCTTTTCTTTTTGCCAAGTGGATGGACAAGAATGCCTAAGAACCTTCTTTAGCTATCTATGATTTTCTCGTCTCAAACTCTATTCATGCTACATCACAAAATTTGATCAAGTCAGATTCGAACCACTCTGTGTGAGGAGCACTCGGAGTCCCCGATTCGTCATAGACTTAAACTTCCAAAACCTCTTTGTGACTCTCGGTCTGACCGATCCCTCCATTTCGGTCCTACCGAGATCACTAAGTTGATCTGAGTTTTCAATCTCGGTGCAACCGATTTGAACTTTTCGGTCACACGGATTTGCTGTAACTGTACACAGTTATGCATCTCGGTGCCACCGAGTTGTTCCACTCGGTCACATTGACAGAGTTGGGCTATATATAGTCACGGGCAAAATTTTGGAAATTTCTCCGAAACCCTTCGCTCGCGCAATAGCTCGCCATCGGAGGTCACCGGATCATCTCCTCGTCGCCAACAGCCTCTTGTCGCTGGTCTCCGCCGCCGTCAACGGATTTCGCCCCCGCCGTTGTCGCCGTAGCGAGTCCACCACCAAGTTAGGGTATGGACTCGATCTTTGTGCTATCCACGTCTGATTCCTAGCACATTGTACTCTTATTGAATCTTGCCACGATTGAAACACTCTTATCCAGCCAAAGTAGTCCGTAGATTAGATGAGATTCAAATTTTTAGGGTTAGGTTTCCGCCGAAACCATCTCGGACCCACCGAGTTGAAAAACTCGGTCTCACCGATTTGGCTTATGCCATTGCACTAGTGACTCTCGGTCTGACCAAGAATTACTAATCGGTGCGACCGATTTGAGGATTCTGTGAAACCCTAGGAGTCTTGGTGCCACCGAACTGTTACTCGGTCCAACCGAGATCATCAGTTTAGGTTCCAAAATTGCTTCGGTATCACCGGGTTTGAAAATCGGTTGATCCGAAATGCTTTCTGTGGAAAACTAAAACTGAATTTTTGAATCATTCTTTTGCAAAAATCTCTGCATTTTGTGATGCTCATCCATTCTATCTCATCTATAACTCTTCACAGGATCAGCAGTCAGCTTTTTGCAGCATGTCAGACCAGAGTGACAGCCAAAACAGGTCAGAAGAGCAGATGGACTTGAGTGAGGGCACTAGTCCCTCAACTACAAATGAAGGGAGCAGAAGCAGTCCAAGCAATTTGCTTAAGGCTGCAACTAGGCAAAGGAGGAAGAGAACTTCAGACTCAGAGGATGAGGACTACAAAGCAGAAGAAGATGAGGTTACTTCCAAGAAAGTAGTGCTCAAGAAGGAATATGGCTCTGCACATAGCGCAAAGCCTGGACTGAAGAAGAAAGTTCCTGCCAAGAGGACACCTATACCTAAAGCAAGAAAGTCCACTCAAGTGCCAGCTCAGACAGAACCCAAAGAAGCACCTGAGAAGGAAGTCACCTCTTCCAAACCCAAGAAAGTCCCAACTGGAGAGACTATGAAGTTCACCATAGAGTCAGAGGATGATGGTGCTCAGGACAAGAAGAAGAAGAGAGCAAGAACCACAACTGCCAAGGTCCTTGGAAAGCCCTCTATGAGAAGAGATTCTGAAGAAGAGGAAGAGGTTGCTGCACGAGCACCTAAGGCACCTAAGCTTATGGGTGATGCAATCAGATCAGGGGTTGCAACATCTAAGCCCAAGGAAGCACCCAAAGCTGCCTCCAAGGCCAAGCAAGTTCCAAAGAGGAATACAAGGAGTATTCCAGCTGCTGAGAAGAACAAGGCCCCAGTGCCAAATGTTGCCGAAGAAGAAGATGAAGAAGGTCAAGTCCTAAGGAAGCTCAAGCCCAAGATACCAGACCACAATGATGCCCATCCTGTGGCTGAGGACATGAGGATCAGGAAGGATTCAAGGCTGAGGCTGTGGAGAATGGAAGATCCATATGCTTCAAGGAGAAGGACTGCTGTTGACTACAGGTTCCATACAAAGGAACAATAGGACTTCTATGAGACAATTCTGTTGCATAAGAAGCCCATAGTTTGTGACATGAGGTGGGTCGACTGGACCTACATCAAGGACAATGAAGAGCAGTATCCTAGAGTGCAAGAAAGCTTTGTTGCTTGTGGAGTTGCTGATTTTGTTGGACAAAAGTTCACCCACTGGAATGATGAACTTATCATGCAATTCTACTCCACAACACACTTTTACCCAGATGGAAGAATTGTTCGGATGTCTAAAGGTACAAGTTACCAATCCACTGTTGAAGAATGGGCAAGTCTGATAAATGCCCCAAAGGAAAATGAGGATGACCTGGATATCTATGCAAAGAAGAAGATGGATCACAATTCCATGGATCACATGTATAAGGAAATCCCAGACAAGGCAGTTGAGACTCACAAGTTTGGATCAGTCCACTTTCTGCTGTCAGGGCTGCCAACCATTAATTGGATTCTGAGGCACACTTTGTTGCCCAAGTCTGGTGACCATAACATGATCATAGGGCATGCCATCAACATGTTGCATGTGTTTGATGTGCCACAAAAGTTTAAAGTCATGAGCCTGATGATTGAAACAATTAAGAGGACTGCAACAGATCAGAAGAGGAGCTGTGGATATGCCCCTCAGATTCAGGAGTTGATCAACTCAAAGATGGGCACAGGGAAATATCAGTTGGATAAGGAACACTTTCCACCTTATCCAGACTTTGAGGACAATGAGGTTGTCATGAATGAGAATGATCCACAATCAGTCCAAGCTCAAGAGAAAAAGGAGAAGGCAAAGAAGGAGAAGGCTGCAAGGATGCCAACTCAAGAGGAGGCATCTGAATATTTCTTAAAGAGCAAGCAGGAGCAGCTTGGTTACTTGATAGCATCTACACTGAGGATTGAGAAGGGACTGGCCACCCTCACTCAGAATCAGGAGAGCTTGGAGAGAATCATGGAACTCAAATTCCATGACCTTGATGTCAAAGTAACTGAGATACAGTCAGTTGTAGAGCAGCTGCAGGATGATATGCAGGAGAGGTAGGGCAAGACTACAACCAATGTGTTTGCCAGAGTGCCCAGAGCCCAGAGGTCAGTTGCAGTGCCAGTGACAGACACTAGAGCAACAACTTCAGCACCAGCTACTGCCCCTTCAGTTCCAGTGCAACCAGCTCCAGCATCCACTCCATCACCCTCTACTTCAACTGAAGCCTTCGTCCTTGGAGTTATCCGGACACCACCACCAGAACATCAAGCCTGAGAGTCGATCTAGCACTATGCATTTTCTATGAACTTTTTGGGAACTTGTTGCCAAAGGGGGAGAAAAATGTATAGATCATAGGCTTCGAGAGAGAGAGTGTTTCTTGTGTTCTCTCTTGCTTTATTTGGTGGTTTTAAACTTGTTTGCTTTTGATCGTTTGAGATACTATGCTTGTGAGACATTGATGATCATGTGTTTGATCATAAGCTACACTTATGCATGTTTGATATTATCTTATCTATCTTATGTGATCATTCACTTTGCTTGGTGATGAGTGCATATATTCCATGTTTATTATTTTGAGCGCTCCACCAAGATGTATGTGACATGGAAGAGTAACCCATGAGCCTAATTCATTGTGCATTTGCAGTCCAAAGCAAATTTTAAACTATGCACAAATTTAGGGGGAGCTCTTGCTTATCACATACTTCTCAACGCGACGATGTTATTCAATCCTATTATCATTTGTTGAAGCTTTGATCTATATGTTGTCATCATTGAAAGTGCAACTATCCCTAGGTGGTTTTGGTAATTCATAACAACATATAGCTCACTGAGCTAATACTATTCCAAGATTATTATTTCAGGAAAGCTCAATGAATGGCATGGCATGGATGATGAAAGTGGATCCCTCAAAATAATAAGGACAAAGGATCGGCTCAAGCTCAAAAGCTCAAGACTCTTCATTTTATATTTTAGTGATCCAAGATCACATAGAGTGTATAGGAAAAGCCAATACTATCAAGGAGGGATGAGGTGTTGCTTAACGAGCCTCTTGCTTCATGTGCTTTGTGATATGCTCCAAAACCCTCAACTACTTTCCCACATCCACAAATGACCTAAACCCAAAGCCAAAATCGGTCACACCGATTCTTCCTATCCGGCGCCACCGATTCCAAAAGTCATAGCCACTACCACAAACCCTAAGCAAATCGGTCTTACCAATAGGGATCTCGGTCTCACCGAGATGGTATTGTAATCTCTCTGTTTCCCTTCGTAACGTTTCGGTCTAACTGAAGGGAGCGATCAGTCCCACCGAGATTGCAATGTAAACTTTTTGTTTCCTTTTTGTAACATTTCGGTCTCACCGAAAAGAGCAAATCGGTCCCACCGAGTTTATCTGACCAACTCTCTGGAATGATTATTACCAAATCGGTCTCACCGAGTTTGTGTAATCGGTCTTACCGAGATTACGTTATGCCATAACCCTAACAGAATCAGTCTCACCGAGATGCATGTCAGTCCCACCGAAAATCACTAACGGTCACTAGGTTTACTAAATCGGTCCGACCGAGTCTGTTGAATCGGTCCCACCGAGTTTGGTAAATTGTGTGTACCGGTTAGATTTTGTGTGGAGGCTATATATACCCCTCCACCTCCTCTTCATTCGTGGAGAGAGCCATCAGAACGAACCTACACTTCCAACTTACCATTTCTGAGAGGGAACCACCTACTCATGTGTTGAGGCCAAGATATTCCATTCCTACCATATGAATCTTGATCTCTAGCCTTCCCCAAGTTGCTTTCCACTCAAATCTTCTTTCCACCAGATCCAAAACCTATGAGAGAGAGTTGAGTGTTGGGGAGACTATCATTTGAAGCACAAGAGCAAGGAGTTCATCATCAACGCACCATTTGTTACTTCTTGGAGAGTGGTGTCTCCTAGATTGGCTAGGTGTCACTTGGGAGCCTCCGACAAGATTGTGGAGTTGAACGAAGGAGTTTGTAAGGGCAAGGAGATCGCCTACTTCGTGAAGATCTACCGCTAGTGAGGCAAGTCCTTCATGGGCGACGGCCATGGTGGGATAGACAAGGTTGCTTCTTCATGGACCCTTCATGGGTGGAGCCCTCCGTGGACTCGCGCAACCGTTACCCTTCGTGGGTTGATGTCTCAATCAATGTGGATGTACGATAGCACCACCTATCGGAACCACGCCAAAAACAACCGTGTCTCCAATTGCGTTTGAATCCTCCAAACCCTTCCCTTTACTTTCTTGCAAGTTGCATGCTTTAATTTCCGCTGCCTATATACTCTTTGCATGCTTGCTTGAATAGTGTGATGATTGCTTGACTTGTCCTAAAGTAGCTAAAATTTGCCAAACTCTAAAATTGGGAAAAGGTTAAGTTTTTATTGGTCAAGTGGTCTAATCACTTCAAAGGAGTGACATGCAAATAGGCTCATTCACCAGGTTGATAAGTTGAACCCCAGTGTTTACGATCATAATTGCTCTTCTGGCGGGACTGGGCCGCCTTGAGATTGTCCCGGACAATGCGAACCTGCTCTTTAGCTTGTTGAATAATGTCTAGACCAATGAGCGTCCGTTCCCCAGTTTCTGACAAATTCAGAGGGGTTCGGCACTTACGTCCATAAAGCACTTCCAAGGGTGCCATTTTCAAGCTGGCTTGATAGCTGTTGTTATAAGAGAACTCCGCATAAGGGAGAGATTCTTCCCACTTCTTGCCAAAAGAAATAACACAATGTCATGCCCAATATGCGACCCTATCCTAAAGGAACTCGAAGGTCCCACCACGGATAGAAGCACATATTGGAGACGCTTTTGCAAGGTGGATATCATTACATCATACCATTACATAATAGTTGGGGATACATACAAGAGGCATATAATGCCACACGAATACAACATCATCATAAATAAGAGCAACATCCGACTACGGATGAAACAAAAACAGAAACTCAAACGACATCCACCCTGCTAGCCCAGGCTACCGACCTGGAACCTATCCCCTGATCGAAGAAGAAGTTGAAGAAGAACTCCAAGATAAGCAAACATCGCTCTCGCGACATGATCATCACATAACCTGCACCTGCAACTATTGTTGTAGTAATCTGTGAGCCACGAGGACTCAGCAATCCCATTACCATGGGTATCAAGACTAGAAAAGCTTAATGGGTATGGAAAGGATAAGTGGTGAGGTTGCAGCAGCGACTAAGCATATATGGTGGCTAACATATGCAAATAAGAGCGAGAAGAGAAGAAAACGGAACGGTCGAGAAGCTAGAAGTGATCAAGAAGTGATCCTGAAACTACTTGCGTTCATACATAACCCAAAACTGTGTTCAGTCCCAGACTCCGCTGAAAAGAGACTATCACGGCTACACACGCGGTTGATGCGTTTTAATTCGAATCTGGTGTCAAGTTCTCTACAACCAGATATTAACAAATTCCCATCTACCACATAACCGCGTGCACGGCTTTCGAAAGATAATACCCTGCAGGGGTGTCCCAACTTAGCCCATCACAAGCTCTCATGATCAACGAAGGATATTCCTTCTCCCGGGAAGACCCAATAAGTCTCGGAATCCCGGTTTACAAGACATTCCGACAATGGTAAAACAAGACCAGCAAGACCACCCGACTGTGCCGACAAATCCCGATAGGAGCTGCACATATCTCGTTCTCAGGGCACACCGGATGAGACATCCTACGAGTAAAACCAGATCTCAAGTTTCCCCGAGGTGGCCCCGCAGTCTACTCGGTTCGGACCAACACATACGGAAGCACTGTCCCGGGGGGGGGGGGTTTAAAATAAAGATGACCCTTGGGTTGGCCTGCCCAAGGGAAATTTAGTAGGTTGTTAGGCAAATGTAAAACCAATGTTGGGCGTTGCTGGAGGAGTTTTACTCAAAGCGAACTGTCAAGGGGGTCCCATAAATCACCCAACCGCGTAAGGAATGCAAACTCAAGGAACATAACACCAGTATGATGGAAACTAGGGCGGCAAGAGTGGAACAAAACACCAGGCATAAGGCCGAGCCTTCCACCCTTTACCAAGTATATAGATGCATTAATTAAATAAGAGATATTGTGATATCCCAACATAATCCTGTCCATCATGGAGCAATCTTCGACTTCGCCTGCAACTAACAACGCTATAAGAGGGGTTGAGCAAAGTGGTAACATAGCCAAGCAACAGTTTGCTAGGAAGGGTGAAAAGGTTAGAGGCTGACATGGCAGTTTGGGAGGCTGGATCAACAAGAGATAGGTAGCGCGGCAAAGTGATAGAATGAAGCAACTAGCATAGCAATGATAGTTGTCAGGACCCTGACTCAATGCCACATCGATCTAGCATGTAACACCTCATATCACTTTGCGGCCTCACGCACGGTATTCCCACGGGTGTCGCCTTACCTTTGCCCGGGACCGTTTGCGCCTTTTGGCACACGTATATGATAGTGTCGCTAGCATCCATATGATAAGGAGCCCGGGCTGACATGGCTAGTCGTAAACCCAAAGTGGCACAAACTTACAGGGACAGGCATCCATGACCCAACATCGAACGTGTCGGTCATCAGCGAGTGAATCCAGGCTGTAGCATTGGGCTAGCAGGACTCCGGTGAACCGGGCTGTAGCGGGCTAACAGGACTCTAGTATTCATCGCGTGACATTTCCCCGAAGGGACAGACACAGGAACGAAGAAGGACACATGCCGGCCAGCCTAAGTGTTCCGGAGCAGTAGCAAGCTACCATGGCTCAGTGGAAACACTAGGAGACATTTCCCGGTAAGAGAGGCTACTAAGAATAAACAACTAGATAGTCAGATCCCACACATACCAAGCATTTCAATAACATACACACAATATGCTCGATATGTGCAAATACAACATGGCATCACAACATGACTCTATAACTCAAGTATTTAATCAATAGGCTCCGAGGAGCGAGATATTACAAACAGGGGTCTCATGACCCAACATTCAGAGCATACATATCAAAGCACAAGCGGAAGCTATCATGTCTGAGTACAGACATCTATAAATGAAAAAGGCTGAGAAGCCTGACTATCTACCAAATCCTGCCGAGGCACAAGACCGTAGCTGAGGTAACAAGCTAAACGTCGAAGTCCACGTGGAACTACTAGTGAGACCGAAGTCTCTCTGCAAAAACATAAAATAGGCAAACGTGAGTACAAATGTACCCAGCAAGACTTACATCAGAACTAACTACATATGCATCATTATCAACAAGGGGATGGTGGGGTTTAACAGCAGCAAGCCAGCTTTGACTCGGTGGCTATCCTAAACTACGACTGCAAGCAACTCTTTTGAGGTGGCGCACACGAGTCCACATATTCACCATATCAATACACCACTATGGATCCGCTCCCGTCTCCCTACGAGAACGCCATCCATAGCACTCACGCTTATCTTGCGTATTTTAGAGTATCCACTTTCACTTGTCTATGAACTGATATAAGCAACCCAGAAGTCCTTTACCGCGGACACGGCTATTCGAATAGATGATATTAACCCTGCAGGGGTGTACTTCTTCATACATGTTTCCACCACTTAGCGTCTGCACACGACATGTGCTCGGCAGACTTCAAGCGAAAGCCGACGTGGATGTAGACCACGACCTACCTAAACACTCAAGTCTCTAGTCCAGGTTTATCGCCTATTCGGGTTCCATCCATGAGGAGATCCGGCCGGAGTTTCGCTCACAGCCCCAAATGATGTGAACAGGGTTCCCGAGATACCAAATGGGCATCCGGTACACCGTGCCACGTACCTACCGCATCACAGCCCACCCCTACGGTCAGCGCTGTCCACGGCCTCCAGTAAGCTACAAACACCAGAAACTACTTGCAACTCCTGGACAGAGGACTAGGGTGAATAAGAAGTCGAGCGGGGTCATATTTCAGGGCCCAATGTATGGTAGTAGCTAAATCATGGATCACAAACACAGAACTCAGTTCCTGAGGACGGCTGCAATGAGACCACCCACCATGTACTCCTACATGGCCTCTCACCGCTACCTTTACCAAATCGTGTTCACACACTTAGCTCACACATAGTAGGACATGTTCACACGCCTCTGATTCATCCCCGATGAATCAGACCTGACTCAACTCTAAGCAGTAGCAGGCATGACAAACAAACATGAATGAGTAGGCACAACAGGGCTCAAACAACTCCTACTCATGCTAGTGGGTTTCATCTATTTACTGTGGCAATGACAGGTCATGCAAAGAGATAAAGGGGTTCAGCTACCGCAGCAAGTAACAGATGAATCGATGTTGTCCTAGTGCAGTAAAAGAGAGCAGGAGCGAGAGAGTAGGATTGTATCGGAATGAACAAGGGGGTTCCTGGCACTTCTGAAGATAACAGTGAGTCTTCATCAGTGTCAACGATCACATCATCGGTATCACGTCTATCGAGAGGGGACAAATACCGGCAACACAGAAGGGAACACAATCAATGCAATGCACAATATGATGCATGATCATGACATGGAAAAATGAATGTGTTTTGGGCTAATGCAACTAGCAACAGATTAAATGAAGTTGGTTTGAATACAAGATTCAAATTCAAACTCCATATGTGATTATTTAAATGCCATTCACTTCATTTGTGCTAAACAGAAGCTATAAGTTGTTCTAACATGCATGAAAATGGTACAGATGGATTCCTTGAATTTTTCTGATAATTTTTCATATATAAATTATTTAATTTGGAGTTACGGTTGAATTTCTATGATTTATTGAAGTTTAGGGCATTTTCTGAAATTCCTGAAATAATAATAAATCCAGAAATGATTTATGGCGTCAGCACCACGTCACGGTGACGTCAGCAGGGTCAACTGGGCGCCCCAGGTCAAACCTGACGTGTGGGGGCCACACGTCAGTGACACAGGAGCTAATCCCGCGTTGACTCGGGCTTTGACCCACTACGGGGCCCGCTGTCAGTGTCTGTTAGTGTGCTAATTGGGGGGATTAGCCGCTAATGGCAACGCCACGTCAGCTCCCGCCGGAGTTTCGCCGGCGACGACCATGGCCGACGACGGAGATGCAACGTGTGCTCGGTACGGAGCACCATTCGACGTGTGGTTTGCTCCTACGGGTAGCTGAAGATGCGCCGCATCCAACTGGGTGAGCGGCAGCGGCTGTGGTGGCCGGAGCTCGCCGGAAACGAGCTCGCGGCGGCGCCGGAGTTCCGGACCTCAACGAGAATGGAGCTCCGGTGCACGGGGAAACTAGTGGAGGGTCTCAACAGACTCCTGACGACGCGAGGAGCACAAATATGTGCTCGGCCGTGACAGATGCTGGCTCAAACGACGATGAGCTACGCGGCGGTGGCATGGAGCTCTCGGCCACGACGGGGCTATGGCCTAGAGGTCAAAAGCGACCAGGGAAGAAGGGGGAAACGACTCAGGGGCTCACCGCGAGTCCGTTGGGAGGGTTAGTGGGCTCAAAGATGTCTTGTCGGGGGCGAATCGATGACGGCGATTGACGGGGCCGAAGGTTGAAGAAGGCGGCGGTGTGGGCGTTCGGGGGCGTCCGGCGGCGCGTGTGCCCTTGAGGAGGCGTAGACGACGGAGGTGGAGCTCCTGGACAGATGGGAAGGCTAGGCGGTGGCTGTGGCCGCGGCGAACGGCGTCGGTGGCGATGGTGGCGTTCGGCCATGGCTGCGGCAAGCGAGGGGGAGAGCCAGGAAAGAGGGGGGGGAGAACAGAGGGGGTCGAGGCGTCTCCAGGCGCGGGGACAGGGAGGAGGTTGAGCCTCCAGCGCGAAGCAGGAGGTGGAGCCTGCGTGCGCGGCGCTTTCTCACGGCGACAGCAGCAGCTTTGGGGCGAGGGGAGGAAGACGACAGGGGGGGAACGCCTAGTGGGCTGGGCCGCACAGGAGCTGGGCCGGCTGGGCTACCAGGTGAGCGCCAGGTAAGGTTTCTCTCCTCTCTGCTTTTCCTATTTTTGTTGTTTTTATTTATTTTGTTCTGTGTTGTTTTAGTTTAGTAAAATACTAAACCATTTTATAAAATCCTGAAAATAGTTATGTGGCTAGAACTAAAATATACCAAACCACATAAAATGTTCCAGCATTTTTGGACATATATTATTTATATATCAAATATATATCCAATGCAAATAGTTATTTATTTAATTCAAAGGCCCAAAATAATTAACTCTGAGATACCAAAAATATTGTTTTGAGTTTTACCTCTTTGCAATATTTTCAGAGATTAAGAGGAACATTTTCTTGGACTTCTTTGAGAAGATTTTAATGTTGATCATTTTTAGAAGGTTTCTGAGGCTTTGAAAATCCCTCAATTCAAATTTCATTTGAATTAAAACATGATGCTCGCATGAGGTCTAGCCTAGTGCATAACAGGACCAGGGATGTGACAACTCACCCCCAATAAACAAAAATCTCGTCTCGAGATTCAAGCGTAGGGTAAGATGAAGGGGGAACGCGACCTAGCACAATCTTCACGATCCAGGTTGCACTTCATAGGAACGTTGATTTGATCATCATCCTGTCTCGACGTCTTGCTCTGGAAACTCCAACCAACATGACAACGAGAGAAGGAGGGGAACTCTAGAAGGATCAATCTTCTCGAAGGTCGAGCAACTCAGGACTAACTCACGGAATGGGACATAGCAACATTTCTCGAGCTGAGGGACGAAGCACACCTCTAGAGGGATGGAGTGGAGCAGATGACGAGGTTTACCAGGTAGACTACAATTCCACACTTAAAAAGGTGGTAAACGATTGTCATCGTAGCGAGGAGTTGAGTTGCCATGATACCACAACGAGGCACCTTAGGGATGGTGACTCGTAGATATATCCCCTTAAGTGGCAAAAAGAATTACCTTTGATTCAAAGATCATTGAAACTCTTTATACCAGCCTAAGGCAATCACAAGCGATCATTTGGAGGGGGTCGGTAGAATGGCATACTCGGACTTGGATGATGTGGATTACCTAGTTGAAGACAACGTAATGGATGAATTTGCTTATCACCGGAAATGGAAGAGACCTATGGTAGAATGGCACATTGGCGGTGCAAGCTGGGAACAAAATGCAAATGCTGGGAATGATTCTGGTAACTGGGGAAGAACCCAACAATAGAGAGTGAATTCACTGTTTGAAAAGATCATAGCATTGCCGAGGAAACTGAGAGGAATCCCAGTTAGTGCCGATGATATCACGTAGCGCTTGTGCGTGCTCTCAAGAACTTGAGCATTTCCACAATCATCAAGGTTTTACCAATATCCGTGTCAAGGATCCTGGCAACACAACTTGCTACCATGATGAATGATGATGGATGATGCAGATGCAAAGGAAGATGACACTTTCTTAGATTTCACCCTTGGCGGGGCCAAGGAAATAAAATCTGGATGATCGACCGAGAGACATTTAGCACTCCGCTTCTAATGTTCTCCTTGATGTGCTAGTGTAACCCATTCATAGATATGGTTTGATATCTAGAACATCAAGTAAAAAGGTCGGACTTCGGGATCTCAAAATCCATAGGGGCAACTAGGGAGTAAATCCTACGAAATCCCTATGGGGAGGTGGCCAACTTCCTCAATCAAGATATTATAATAACAGGTCTTCCGGCTAGGTGTGTTGGCCACGACATCCACTTTACCGGTTTTCGAGGGACCGATATTATAGTTCTTGGGAAATGTTCCAAACCATCATATCTGCCTGAGATTCAGATTTGGTTGGTGTCAGGATATTCCAGACACATCGAGTCTAGGAAGAAAAACGAAAGTTTGCAACACAAATCGATGAGATGATGTTGCGAGATTCTCGGGAATGAACTACGATAGCAAGCTCCAAACATGAGCTGGTTCTGCTACTAACATGTGAACACGTTGTCCCGGACAAGCATGGCCACGTAGTAGTCTTATAATCAAACACTACCGAGTTCGGGTGGGGAACCATAATCGAGGATATCGAAGTCTTTACGCAAGTCCATGGATTAGATCCCAAGCATAGACTTCTTTTCCTTGAACAAGTCAATAAGTGGCTTAGTGTGCTAGGGACACATATAGAATGAAGGTTGCAAGTCTCCAGACTACAGAATACTTCGCACGTGTGCATGACTGATTTGGGATGATTCCAAAGGAAACAAAACAATCTTTCTCAAATTCATGGCGGCAACTTTCACCAAATGCACGTGTATAAGAGGAAGTCACTCCTTTCATCAAACAAATACTTCATGAGCTAGCATGAAGAAAATGCTTTCAAAAGTTTCCAACACTAGCTTAATGTTCAACAACATCATGGAGGAGATAAGGATGTTGCCAATGGGCTCAACAACAATTCTTCCGGGTTTCCCTTTAAAAGGAATTCCATAGTTAAGTGAACAAGTGATAGCATTGGTCAGACCCGAAAGATATAATGGTGTATGCTCGAGGGATCAACCACGAGTAAGACAACATTACGAATATCGTTGGTTCTGGTCTGATTGGATGATAGCCCATACTCCAATCAAAGGTTAGATAAAAATGATAGGTCCAGCAACTGATCACAGGGACCAATCAATGAAGATATCATCTTTCGTCAACACATACTACACAAGAATATCCCTTTGGAACGAACTAAGTCAGGCAAGCTTTTATCTTCCAACTCTCCAAGTTGTTGTCTAGCTTAACCAACTAGCTCAGGGATATCCAACACAGATTCTTGGAGAAGGGTGGTTCACAAGAAACCAACTTGATCACGAGCTCAACACAGCGGTCAGGTGACAACCTGGTAATACTTCCGAGAAGATCTTCGGAAAATCACGAACCACCGATATGTTACTAAGCTCGAGAACAATCTTGCTTTTTGAGGCAAGACGATATGATCAATAGAGTGAAGATTTGAAATAATCCTAACTCATCGATCGAGGAGTGCACCGAGAACAAGGACTAGGTAGCATGATCAACCTTAGAATGATGATTCAAAACCAACACGCTAAGAATGAAATTATTGTCCATTAACTACCAAGCAACAAGGTTGCTAGGAGTATTGAATTCACACATCACGATTCACTTGTCGGCATTCCGGTTGCGACAACACGGAACCGAGGGATGAATAATGATGGCGAGAAGTATCACTACATCAAGAATTCACAAGAGCCGGTGCAATCCTCATGAAAATCCTGACATAAAGACGGTAATACTTCAGGGTAGAACAGAATCAAAAGCTGGGCTGGCATTTTGATCTGCGGAGCACAATTGCTTTGACCCAATCCTAGATATGGAAGAGGTACTGGAGTTTGTTTCTCCTATCATTCCGCGATAGAATGGCTTGACGGACCACAAGAGTAATAGGCATCGATAAACGAACGCACGCATACTCTTGACTATCAATTGATAGACGAAGGTCAGTAGACAACTAAAGAGGGACAACTCAAAGGAACATATAACTTTCTGAGTTGTGGATGCATAAATTAGTATGTCGAACCAAGTTCAACATAATTCTTCCGGATAACCCATGCAGAAAGATTGAGCTGGCAGAGTCACAATATAGCATGGAGAACTCATCGAGAGCGCTCTTGTTGTCATCTTTTGGTTCAGAAGAACTCCTGCCAAGAATGATTCATGGTAATTGGAAGAAGGATGTACCATGAACCTCGAGGACTATCGCAAAGGTTACTATTATCCTAAAGGAACTAGCAACACTATCAACATGATGTAAGTAGGATGAATCTCGGGTTCAAAACCCAGGAATAGAATACCTACTCCTAAGTAGCATCACGGAATGCTTTCGAGAATAAAGGCCAGAATCATCACACTAGGACACAAATCATGGCTAGACCACTAGATGATCCCCTGAGACACCTAGGGTCATAATAATTATTCCAACATAAAGGTCGAGGCAGTAGAATACCTCAACTCAACAATTAGTGTGATTGAGCTGGCATAAAGGAGCATCGAAACCAGAGGGAAAGGATTTTGCAAATGCATCAGACTATTTAGAAACCTGGAATGACTCGGACAGCATAACGGCTGTAAATGCTCAGAAGAGATTTGTGACATTCACAAAAATGGTGGCATAACCACTCAGAAGCACAATATCAAGGTTTCGAGATCAACAATTAACATACGGAAGTAGTAGAAACTGAACTCAAGCTTAAATCCAACAATCTTATAAGTCTACGGATTAGTAACGCGTGATCCTGATAGAAAGAAGAGATAGCCTAGCTCTTAATCCCCGTAGGAAAGATAAGATGACTCAGATCAGAAGGGCATGAGGTATAAGGAGTAAAAAGAGCCTTACGTTCCATCCCACAATCAATTCCCTTATATAACTAAAGAATTTCTAGACTCAACTTCGACCAGTTTGGCTTGGTAATCCTACAGGCAGTCAAGCTCTGATACCAACGCTGTCAGGACCCTGACTCAATGCCACATCGATCTAGCATGTAACACCTCATATCACTTTGCGGCCTCACGCACGATATTCCCACGGGTGTCGCCTTACCTTTGCCCGGGACCGTTTGCGCCTTTTGGCACACGTATATGATAGTGTCGCTAGCATCCATATGATAAGGAGCCCGGGCTGACATGGCTAGTCGTAAACCCAAAGTGGCACAAACTTACAGGGACAGGCATCCATGACCCAGCATCGAACGTGTCGGTCATCAGCGAGTGAATCCAGGCTGTAGCACTGGGCTAGCAGGACTCCGGTGAACCGGGCTGTAGCGGGCTAACAGGACTCTGGTATTCATCGCGTGACATTTCCCCGAAGGGACAGACACAGGAACGAAGAAGGACACATGCCGGCCAGCCTAAGTGTTCCGGAGCAGTAGCAAGCTACCATGGCTCAGTGGAAACACTAGGAGACATTTCCCGGTAAGAGAGGCTACTAAGAATAAACAACTAGATAGTCAGATCCCACACATACCAAGCATTTCAATAACATACACACAATATGCTCGATATGTGCAAATACAACATGGCATCACAACATGACTCTATAACTCAAGTATTTAATCAATAGGCTCCGAGGAGTGAGATATTACAAACAGGGGTCTCATGACCCAACATTCAGAGCATACATATCAAAGCACAAGCGGAAGCTATCATGTCTGAGTACAGACATCTATAAATGAAAAAGGCTGAGAAGCCTGACTATCTACCAAATCCTGCCGAGGCACAAGACCGTAGCTGAGGTAACAAGCTAAACGTCGAAGTCCACGTGGAACTACTAGTGAGACCGAAGTCTCTCTGCAAAAACATAAAATAGGCAAACGTGAGTACAAATGTACCCAGCAAGACTTACATCAGAACTAACTACATATGCATCATTATCAACAAGGGGATGGTGGGGTTTAACAGCAGCAAGCCAGCTTTGACTCGGTGGCTATCCTAAACTACGACTGCAAGCAACTCTTTTGAGGTGGCGCACACGAGTCCACATATTCACCATATCAATACACCACTATGGATCCGCTCCCGTCTCCCTACGAGAACGCCATCCATAGCACTCACGCTTATCTTGCGTATTTTAGAGTATCCACTTTCACTTGTCTATGAACTGATATAAGCAACCCAGAAGTCCTTTACCGCGGACACGGCTATTCGAATAGATGATATTAACCCTGCAGGGGTGTACTTCTTCATACATGTTTCCACCACTTAGCGTCTGCACACGACATGTGCTCGGCAGACTTCAAGCGAAAGCCGACGTGGGTGTAGACCACGACCTACCTAAACACTCAAGTCTCTAGTCCAGGTTTATCGCCTATTCGGGTTCCATCCATGAGGAGATCCGGCCGGAGTTTCGCTCACAGCCCCAAACGATGTGAACAGGGTTCCCAAGATACCAAATGGGCATCCGGTACACCGTGCCACGTACCTACCGCATCACAGCCCACCCCTACGGTCAGCGCTGTCCACGGCCTCCAGTAAGCTACAAACACCAGAAACTACTTGCAACTCCTGGACAGAGGACTAGGGTGAATAAGAAGTCGAGCGAGGTCATATTTCAAGGCCCAATGTATGGTAGTAGCTGAATCATGGATCACAAACACAGAACTCAGTTCCTGAGGACGGCTGCAATGAGACAACCCACCATGTACTCCTACATGGCCTCTCACCGCTACCTTTACCAAATCGTGTTCACACACTTAGCTCACACATAGTAGGACATGTTCACACGCCTCTGATTCATCCCCGATGAATCAGACCTGACTCAACTCTAAGCAGTAGCAGGCATGACAAACAAACATGAATGAGTAGGCACAACAGGGCTCAAACAACTCCTACTCATGCTAGTGGGTTTCATCTATTTACTGTGGCAATGACAGGTCATGCAAAGGGATAAAGGGGTTCAGCTACCGCAGCAAGTAATAGATGAATCGATGTTGTCCTAATGCAGTAAAAGAGAGCAGGAGCGAGAGAGTAGGATTGTATCGGAATGAACAAGGGGGTTTTGCTTGCCTGCCACTTCTGACGATAACATTGAGTCTTCATTAGTGTCAACGATCACATCATCGGTATCACGTCTATCGAGAGGGGACAAATACCGGCAACACAGAAGGGAACACAATCAATGCAATGCACAATATGATGCATGATCATGACATGGAAAAATGAATGTGTTTTGGGCTAATGCAACTAGCAACAGATTAAATGAAGTTGGTTTGAATACAAGATTCAAATTCAAACTCCATATGTGACTATTTAAATGCCATTCACTTCATTTGTGCTAAACAGCAGCTATAAGTTGTTCTAACATGCATGAAAATGGTACAGATGGATTCCTTGAATTTTTCTGATAATTTTTCATATATAAATTATTTAATTTGGAGTTACGGTTGAATTTCTATGATTTATTGAAGTTTAGGGCATTTTCTGAAATTCCTGAAATAATAATAAATCCAGAAATGATTTATGGCGTCAGCACCACGTCACGGTGACGTCAGCAGGGTCAACTGGGCGCCCCAGGTCAAACCTGACATGTGGGGGCCACACGTCAGTGACACAGGAGCTAATCCCGCGTTGACTCGGGCTTTGACCCGCTACGGGGCCCGCTGTCAGTGTCTGTTAGTGTGCTAATTGGGGGGATTAGCCGCTAATGGCAACGCCATGTCAGCTCCCGCCGGAGTTTCGCCGGCGACGACCATGGCCGACGACGGAGATGCAACGTGTGCTCGGTACGGAGCACCATTCGACGCGTGGTTTGCTCCTACGGGTAGCTGAAGATGCGCCGCATCCAACTGGGCGAGCGGCAGCGGCTGTGGTGGCCGGAGCTCGCCGGAAACGAGCTCGCGGCGGCGCCGGAGTTCCGGACCTCAACGAGAATGGAGCTCCGGTGCACGGGGAAACTAGTGGAGGGTCTCAGCAGACTCCTGACGACGCGAGGAGCACAAATATGTGCTCGGCTGTGACAGATGCTGGCTCAAACGACGATGAGCTACGCGGCGGCGGCATGGAGCTCTCGGCCACGACGGGGCTATGGCCTAGAGGTCAAAAGCGACCAGGGAAGAAGGGGGAAACGACTCAGGGGCTCACCGCGAGTCCGTTGGGAGGGTTAGTGGGCTCGAAGATGTCTTTTCGGGGGCGAATCGACGACGGCGATCGACGGGGCCGAAGGTTGAAGAAGGCGGCGGTGTGGGCGTTCGGGGGCGTCCGGCGGCGCGTGTGCCCTTGAGGAGGCGTAGACAACGGAGGTGGAGCTCCTGGACAGATGGGAAGGCTAGGCGGTGGCTGTGGCCGCGGCGAACGGCGTCGGTGGCGATGGTGGCGTTCGGCCATGGCTGCGGCAAGCGAGGGGGAGAGCCAGGAAAGAGGGGGGAAGAACAGAGGGGGTCGAGGCGTCTCCAGGCGCGGGGACAGGGAGGAGGTTGAGCCTCCAGCGCGAAGCAGGAGGTGGAGCCTGCGTGCGCGGCGCTTTCTCACGGCGACAGCAGCAGCTTTGGGGCGAGGGGAGGAAGACGACAGGGGGGAACGCCTGGTGGGCTGGGCCGCACAGGAGCTGGGCCGGCTGGGCTACCAGGTGAGCGCCAAGTAAGGTTTCTCTCCTCTCTGCTTTTCCTATTTTTGTTGTTTTTATTTATTTTGTTCTGTGTCGTTTTAGTTTAGTAAAATACTAAACCATTTTATAAAATCCTGAAAATAGTTATGTGGCTAGAACTAAAATATACCAAACCACATAAAATGTTCCAGCATTATTGGACATATATTATTTATATATCAAATATATATCCAATGCAAATAGTTATTTATTTAATTCAAAGGCCCAAAATAATTAACTCTGAGATACCAAAAATATTGTTTTGAGTTTTACCTCTTTGCAATATTTTCAGAGACTAAGAGGAACATTTTCTTGGACTTCTTTGAGAAGATTTTAATGTTGATCATTTTTAGAAGGTTTCTGAGGCTTTAAAAATCCCTCAATTCAAATTTCGTTTGAATTAAAACATGATGCTCACATGAGGTCTAGCCTAGTGCATAACAGGACCAGGGATGTGACAATAGTAGTGAGATCCAGGGTGACGGTCATCTTGCCTGAAATCCCGCTAGGAAGAAGAATGAGTCCATGAAGAAGATGGAGCCACGAAGATGAACCAAGCGTAGACGAACGAATCCTCACGATCGCAACGAAACAGGAACTAACGAGAAGGAGCACAACCGGAAAGAAGCAAACAACAAGGTAAACACACAACACATAGACATGGCATGATGCTCAACAAAGTATAATGCATGACAAAGGCTATATAATGCTACTCATGGCAAGAGATGATGCATACAAGAGCAACACATCAAAGCAAGTTTAAATGAGGCCGGAAACAGCATATAACTAATCCGGTAAGTCCTCATATGCAAATTTTGAAATTGGTCCAGATCTGAATAAACCTTATGTTCAAGTTTTTAAACAGCAAGTTAAAATGCACCAAGATGATCTACACGAAATTCTAGTCAAGTTACATATAAAGTTCATTTAATTCAGAGCTACGGCCTAGAAGATATGAGCAAAACAAGTTAAACATGGCATTGATGCAAAATGCATCCAAACATCAAGCAAACACCTCAAAAGAAGGATGCAACATGATAATATGAAACTACATGCAATTCTAAGCAAGTTTCATATAGAGCACACTCAAAACGGAGCAACGGTTCAACACACACTCTATACAAGTTTAAAGGACAAACTGTCCAAAACAGCAACTAGGCAACTTGCAAGCACTAAAACAACATGCTAAAGCACCCCAACATGAAAACAAAAGGCATGGACATGATGTACAGGTAAAGCACAACAAAACATGAACACTGAGCTATCTCCAGAAAACACTAGAACATGCTCAAAAGGACATGGCAAGATTGCAACAGTTCACAGACTTGGCAGAAATTCATTGGACATGACAGAAATAACATCAGGTTGGAAAGTTTATAGTTAGCAAACAACATGTTGCGGCAATCTATCATGGCAAAATAGAGTATGGAATGCTAATAAAAAAGAAAAAGAACAAAACTCCCTTAATGAACTAATTCCAAAGATCAACAGAAAAGATGGTAGCGTCCATGCAAACATGGCAAATGATATGACAGATTCAGAATAACAGTACATGACAGGAACAACGATAAGTAGGCATGTTGGTGAGATTGTACCAATCTCTACAGAGACTTTCATGGCATGTGAAGTCAACCAAAAGTAAGATGACATAATTATGAAGCTAAACATTGCAAGAGAAAGTTCATAGGGTGCATGGATCACTAGCAAAACACATGGAAAAACTGAACTTAATGTTAACAGGTTGACAGAAACATTATTTAGCAACTTTGGAGCATGATATCAACAAGATACAGCAGGCTAAAAATACAAAAAAGGGCATATATGGAGATAGAATAACAGGTATAACAAAACATCCTTGGTGAATATCTCCAGATTATGCACATAATGGATGGTAGGATCACTCAAAGATAGCAACATGATATAGCAGTTTCAGCCTAGCAAACCAGTAACCACAAGTACCCTACTTGACGAGCTTGATGAACTCACTAAAATACGCAAAAAAAATACATGGATTGCACCGCTGTAAAGATGGTATGACTATGCTCCTAAAACATATAGACATCATGCTCAAAAGATGCACACACAAAATGCAACGAAAATGACAAAACAACAAGTTATAACAGTCTCAGCAGGTTAACATCATATAGCACTCTTGCAACGATGATTAGGGCATCAAGATGGACACAAACAAGCATGCCACAATGGAATGAAATTAAGAGCATCTCACACTGAACATTTTGATATATTATGCATGCAAAACGGAGTTATAAGCATGAAGTTATGGCATGGCAAACATGCATACATATGCTGAAAATTCTGGGACTTGGCCGATTTCAGGAAAAAAACAGGACACGCGTCGGATAGCTATACGTCGCACTGAGTGGGATTTAGACGGGTTCTCACCATGGGCCAAGCCCAGAAGCAGAGGAGGCATGCCGAGGAGGCTTGGGCCGGAGCTGGTCCTAAGGAGGTCGTGGCCCACGAAGGCGAGCAGGAGGAGCAGCGCCTCTGCTCCCTCCCGAGCGGTGCCATGGCGACGGCGGTGGTTGGGCGCAGCGACAGCGGGGTAGGCGAGGTCCGGCGGACTCCGGAGGCCGGAAACTGATGGATCCGGGGGCAGGGATCCTAGATCCGTCGGCGGCGGTGCGAATCCACCCGTGGCGGCGACGGCGGTTGGGCGCGACGCCGGCGAGGTCGACGAGGCTCGGGTGACGAGGGACACCCTGGGCGCAGCGTGGTAGACAGCGGAGGAGCTCGGGATCTCCGGATCTCGAGGAGGTGCAGCGAGGGCGCGAGGCCCTGGGGTTCCATGACGGTGGCGGGAGACGGGCGGCGCGGTGGCCGGTGGCGATAGGCGGAGGAGGGCGCGGGCGGCGCGCGGGGGCAAGGCGGCCCGGGTGCGGCCCTGGGCGGGCCGTCCTCGGGCCCCGGCGGGCCTGGCGGCGGGGCGCGACTGCTGGAGGCTGAGGAAGCCACGTGGCGGCGGCGGGTTGGGTGAGGAGCGGCACGGACATGTCTGGCCGTCGGTGGAGGAAATGTCCGGCGGCGGGGAGGAGCGGGGCTAGGGTTTCATCCGCAAAATTGAGAGGGGGTGGTGTTTATATAGGCAGAGGGAGCTAGGAGAGTCCAAATGAGGTGTGGTTTTCGCCCACACAATCGTGATCCAACGACGAAGAGTATGGAGGGGGTTTGGATGGGCTAGTGGGCTGTTGTGGAGGGGTGCTGGGCTGCAAAGGGAGGGGTTTCGGTTAACTTGGTTAACCGTTGGGGTATCAAACGACCTCCAAATGGAACGAAATTTGACGGGCGGTCTACCGGTGCTATACCAAGGCCAATCGGCAAATCTCGGCCCATTCCGAGAACATTTTTCAGCGGCTCACAAAATGAAGGACTGGGAGGTACCGCGGGCGTGTGCGAGTGTGGCTGTGCTCAGAACGGACAACAGAGAGAACCGGGGGAACCCGAACGGATGCAAGTTTTGAAAAACATGCAGATGAAATGCAGATGATGACATGGCAAAATGAAAAACACAAGCAAATGATAGGTCAACAACGACGAATAGCTGGAAGACACCTGGCGCATCGGATCTGGGGCGTTACACACAAGCCCGAAGCATGTCTTCAACAATTTGATTGACTCGCTCGACTTGGCCTTGGGATTGGGGATGATAAGCAGTGCTCCAGGTAATATGAGTTCCCATTGCCTCTTGGAAACTATCCCAGAACTTCAAAGTGAATATACTACCGCGGTCTGAGTTGATCTCCTTCAGAATGCCATGGACTGACACAATTCTGGAGATATACAAGTTTGCTAATTGACTAGCAGTGATTGTCTCCTTGACTGGCAGAAAGTGAGCAACTTTCGAGAATTGGTCGATGACGACAAAGATAGCATCGTTACCTTTCTGAGACTTGGGAAGGCCAGTGACGAAGTCCATTTGGATCTTATCCCACTTCCATTCAGGAATCGGAAGCGGTTGTAGAAGTCCAGCTGGTTCTGATGTTCTGCTTTGATGTGACGGCAAACGTCACATTCTTCGATATATCGAGCAATGTCTTGCTTCACTTTAGACCACCAGTACTTCTGACGGATGTCTAGATACATCTTGGTACTTCCTGGATGAATAGAGAGAGGGGTGTCATGCGCTTCTTTCATCACCTTCTCTGTCATAAGCTCGAACCGGGGTACTACAATGCGATCTCTGAAGTATAAGGTTCCATCTTCCCCAAGTGAGAAATCTCTGGATTTCTCTAAGTCAAGATCCTTTTTCATCAGATCAACATGAGCATCTTTGGCTTGAGCAGACTTAATTGCTTTGAGAAGAGTTGGTTCCAGGACAAGGTTATTCAGAGAACCATGTGGAACTAGTTGAAGGTTCATCTTGCATAGCTCTTCATAAAGGCAGGGTTGAGCTTTGTAGACCATGTGATTGTTGCAATAAGACTTATGGCTCAGGGCATCAGCCATTACATTAGCCTTGCCAGGGGTATAGGATATACCGTAGTTGTAGTCAGCAATATCTTCCATCCATCGCTGCTGACGGAGGTCCAGATCTGGCTGAGTAAATAGGTACTTCAGACTCTGATGATCGGTGAAGATCTCGCAACGATTACCGAGAAGGTATTGTCGCCATAGCTTTAGTGCGAAAATAACCGCAGCAAGCTCGAGGTCATGAACAGGGTAGTTCTCTTTGTGAGGATGTACTTGACAGGAGGCATAAGCAATCACTCTGCGCTCTTGCATTAGGACACAACCTAATCCTTGCCGTGAAGCGTCGCAATAGATGACGAAGTCCTTTCGAGAATTAGGGGGAGCAAGCACTGGGGCAGAAGTCAGCTTTTCCTTGAGTCCCTGGAAACTTTCCTGACATTTGTCTGTCCAATCAAACTTAACGCCTTTGTGAAGCAGATTAGTCAGTGGCTTGGCAACCTTGGAGAAGTTCTCAACGAAATGGTGGCAATAACTGGCAAGTCCGAGAAAGCTTCTGACTTGCTTGACAGTCTTCGGAGGGGTCCAGTCAAGTATAGCCTGAACTCGCTCTGGGTTGACGGCAATACCATCCTTGGAGATGACATGCCCAAGGTTTCGGGAAGGCATAATTCGCACTTGGAATACTTGGCATAAAGTTGATGCTCTCGAAGCTTTTCCAGAACAAGACGAAGATGTTTGATAACCCGCAAGTATACGGGATAGTTGTAGCCTCTTTCGATAAGTAAGAGTGTCGAACCCAACGAGGAGCTAAAGGTAGAACAAATACTCTCTCAGGTCCTATCGGCCACTGATAAGACTCTACGCACGCTTGACGTTTGCTTTACCTAGAACAAGTATGAAACTAGAAGTACTTTGTAGGTGTGATAGGATAGCTTTGCAAGATAATAAAGAGAACGTAAATAAAAAGTAGGGGATGTTTAGATAAAGATGCAATAAAGTAAATATAGCAAGTGTGGAAAAGTGGTGGTAGGAGTTGTGGAATTGTCCCTAAGCAATTGACTATGTTACTAGACCGGTAATCACTATTGCAATTCTATTTGAGGGAGAGGCATAAGCTAACATACTTTATCTACTTGGATCATATGCACTTATGATTGGAACTCTAGCAAGCGTCCGCAAATACTAAAGATTCATTAAGGTAAAACCCAAACCCAACCATAGCATTAAAGTATCAAGTCCCCTTTATCCCATACGCAACAATCCCCTTACTCGGGTTTGTGTTTCAGTCACTCAGGCAACCCACTATAAGTGAATCATGAACGCATTGCAACACCCTACAGCGGGAATCCCTCACGCTTGCGCGACACGGAGGGCACCATAGGACAGCACCAATAATAAAACATGCAACTCAAACCAATCATAGCAATTCATCAACCACCAATAGGACAACGAAAATCTACTCAGACATCATAGGATGGCAACACATCATTGGAAAATAATATGAAGCATAAAGCAACATGTTCAAGTAGAGGGTACAGCGGGTTGCGGGAGAGTGGACCGCTGAATATAGATGGGGGAAGGTGATGGAAATGTTGGTGAATATGATGGAGGTGTTGGTGAAGATCGCGGTGATGATGATGGCCCCCGGCAGTGCTCCGGCGACACCGGAAGCAAGGGGGAGAGAGCCCCCCTTCTTCTTCTTGTTCCTTGACCTTCTCCCTAGATGGGAGAAGGGTTTCCCCTCTGGTCCTTGGCTCCCATGGCATGGGAGGGGCGAGAGCCCCTCCGATATTGGATCTATCTCTCTGTTTCTGCGTTCTCAGATTCTACCCCTTCTCCGATTGGGGTGAATCTTTCGCCCAGATCTTTCTCATAAAATTAGCTTTCTTGCGCCAAAAGAATAGCATCAACCACCTTACAGGTGGCCCACCAGAGTCCAGGGCGCGCCCAGGGGGGAGGGCGCGCCCCCCTGTCTCGTGGCCACCCCGGACACCATTTCGCGTTTATTTTAATTCCCAAAAATCATAAATATTCCAAAAAAATCTCCATCCGTTTTTATCCTGTTTGGACTCCGTTTGATATTGGGTTTCTACGAAACAAAAACATGCAACAGACAGGAAGTGGCACTGGGCACTGGATCAATATGTTAGTCCCAAAAAATAGTATAAATAGTTGCCAAAAGTATATGAAAGTTGTAGAATATTGGCATGGAACAATCAAAAATTATAGATACGACGGAGACGTATCAGCATCCCCAAGCTTAATTCCTGCTCGTCCTCGAGTAGGTAAATGATAAAAAAGATAATTTTTGATGTGGAATGCTACCTAGCACTATCTTGATCATATGTCTAATCATGGCATGAATATTAAGATACGAGTGATTCAAAGCAATAGTCTATCATTTGACATAAAAACGATAATACTTCGAGCGTACCAATAAAGCAATCATGTCCTTTCAAAACAACAAGGCCAAAGCAAGCTTATCCCTACAAAATCATATAGTTTGGCCATGCTTCATTTTCGTCACACAAAATGCCCCCATCATGCACAACCCCGATGACAAGCCGAGCAATTGGTTCATACTTTTTAATGCGCTTCAGCTTTTTCAACCCTCACGCAATACATGAGCGCAAGCCACGGATATAGCACTATAGGTGGAATAGAATATAATGATGGAGGTTATGTGGAGAAGACAAAAAAAGAGAAAGTCTCAGATCGACGCGGCTAATCAACGGGCTATGGAGATGCCCATCAATTGATGTCAATGCGAGGAGTAGGGATTGCCATGCAACGGATGCACTAAGAGCTATAAGTATATGAAAGCTCAAACTGAAAACTAAGTGGGTGTGCATCTAACTTGCTTGCTCATGAAGACCTAGGGCATTAGAGGAAGCCCATCGTTGGAATATACAAGCCAAGTTCTATAATGAAAAATTCCCACTAGTATATGGAAGTGACAACATAGGAGACAATCTATATTAAGAACATGGTGCTACTTTGAAGCACAAGTGTGGAAAAAGGATAGTAACATTGCCCCTTTTTTCTCTTTTTTTTCTTTTTTTTCTTTTTGGGTGGGCTTCTTTGGCCCCATTTTTGTATTTAGGCTTCTGTGGCCTTTCCTTTTTTCTTTTCTTTTCCTTTTCTTTTCTTTTTTTATGGGGCAATGTTCTATAATGATGATCATCACACTTTTATTTACTTACAACTCGATATTGGAACAAAGATATGACTCTATATGAATGCTTCCGGCGGTGTACCGGGATGTGCAATGATTTAGCGTAGCAATGACATCAAAAAATGGACAAGCCATGAAAACATCATGCTAGATATCTTACGATCATGCAAAGCAATATGACAATGAATGCTCAAGTCATGAATATGATGATGATGGAAGTTGCATGGCAATATATCTCGGAATGGCTATGGAAATGCCATGATAGGTAGGTATGGTGGCTGTTTTGAGGAAGATATAATGAGGCTTATGTGTGATAGAGCGTATCGTATCACGAGGTTTGGATGCACCGGCGAAGTTTGCACCAACTCTCAAGGTGAGAAAGGGCAATGCACGGCACCGAAGAGGCTAGCAATGATGGAAAGGTAAAAGTGCGTATAATCCATGGACTCGCATTAGTCATAAAGAACTCATATACTTATTGCAAAAGTTTATTAGCCCTTGAAGCAAAGTACTACTACGCATGCCCCTAGGGGGATAGATTGGTAGGAAAAGACCATCACTCGTCCCCGACCGCCACTCACAAGGAAGACAATCAAAGAAACACTCCATGCTTCAAATTTGTCACACAATGGTTACCATACGTGCATGCTACGGGACTTGCAAACCTCAACACAAGTGTCTCTACAATCCACAACCACCCACTAGCATGACTCTAATATCACCAACTTTATATCGCAAAACTATTGCAAGGAATCAAACATATCATATTCAGCGATCTACAAGTTTATGTAGGATTTTATGACTAACCATGTGAATGACCAATTCCTGTCATCTCTCTAAAAAGATATAAGTGAAGCAAGAGAGTTTAATTCTTTCTACAAAAGATATGCCCACGCTCTAACGAATATAAGTGAAGCAAAAGAGCATTCTACAAATGGCGGTTGTCTATATGAAGAGAAACAGGCAATCCAAACTTCAAATGATATAAGTGAAGCACACGAAGCATTTCATAAAGCCATACTCAAAAGATTTAAGTGAAGTGCAATGAGCATTCTATAAATCAACCAAGAACTATCTCATACCAGCTTGGTGCATAAAAGAAAAATGAAAACTAAGTGCAAAAGACGCTCCAAGACTTGCACATAATGCACGAACGAAACGAATACGAAAACATACCAATACTTGTTGAAGAAAGAGGGGATGCCTTCCGGGGCATCCCCAAGCTTAGACGCTTGAGTCTCCTTGAATATTTACTTGGGGTGCCTCGGGCATCCCCAACCTTGAGCTCTTGCCTCTCTTCGTTTTCCTCATATCGAGACCTCCTCGTTTAGACACTTCATCCACACAGAACTTCAACAGAAAACACGGTAAGATCCGTTAGTATAATAAAGCAAATCACCACTCTAAGTACTGTTGAAAAACAATTCATATTTTGTTTTTTCATTGTGTCTACTGTAATATAGCTTTTCCATGGCTTAATCCACTAATATAAATTGATAGTTTCATCAAAACAAGCAAACTATGCATCAAAAACAGAATCTGTTAAAAACAGAACAGTCTGTAGCATTCTGAACATCCACCATACTTATGGTACCCCAAAACTTCTACAAAAATTAGTAAAAATAAACAAGTTGTATAGAAAGACAGTGCAAAAGGAATCAGAACCAAATGACGTTCCAGTTAAAAATGTAAAATCACGCACTACAGCCAAAGTTTCTGTCCTGCACCATACAAACCAACAAGCATTGTAAACATCCTAAAGGCAAACCTTAGCACATTATTTTTCTAATACAATGGAATTATACAAGGGGATAATTATTTTTGTTTAAAAGTTTCTGTAATCAAGATTCACAAAGTTTCCGTGAGCATGAACAAAGTTCAAGGAGCTCCCCCACTTCAACAATGCTTGTCTTTCTCACTTTCACTTTCCTTTTTGAAAAGTTTTTAGGTTCCCCTCTTTATTTTTTTGTTTTTAAACTATATGAAAGCACTCCACAGAAATAAATGACTCTCTAAAACTTCCGGGTTGTCTCCCTGGCAGCACTTTCTTTAAAGCCATTAAGCTAGGCATATAGTGCTAAGTAATGAATCCACCCAGATCCCAAGGTATATCAAAGCCAATTTGAATTAACAATGATTTGTAATTTAGTAGTGAGCACAAAGTAACATATATCATGCAACAACGAAGTCTAACTCTCTTCCTATGCATCGGCATGTCATAAAAGAACAATTCATGCACACAAAGTAAAGGCCAATGCATAGTATAAGCAGTTTCTTGCAATTCTATCGTGTTGGAAACATAGAGAGGTGGAGACATAGTTCCTCTCTCATAATAATTGCAAGTAGGAGCAGCAAGCACATGCATATTGCATTCATCAAAATTATCATGTGCAATGGTAAAAGGCAACCCATCAGTAATCCTTAATAAGGACAAACTTCTCCGATAAAGTCTAGTAGGGAGAATTCAAAAAGATAATAGGACTATCATGCGTGGGTGAAATAGCAACAATTTCATGTTTAACATAAGGAACTATAGAAAGTTCATCTCCATAAGCATAATTCATATTGGCAGCTTGGCCACAAGCATAGCAAGCATCATCAAAAAGGGATATTTCAAACAAATTCAAGGGATCATAGCAATCATCATAGCAATCATCCTTCGGTAAGCATGAAGGGGAATTAAATAATGTATGAGTTGGAGGGTTACTCTCATTAGAAGGTGGGAACGGGTAGCTATCCTCTCTTCCTCCTTTTGTTCTTCGCTCTTCTCATCATCTTTTTCATCCAATGAGCTCACTGTTTCATCAATTTCTTCTTCCATAGCTTCCTGCAAAATATTAGTCTCTTCTTGGACAGCGGAGAAGTCCTCAATATATGGTTTAACATAGGCATTAGAAGCATAACTATCATAACAATATTGAAATATGGCAAAATTTTCAAATTTGTAAAGAGTAGCATCATAGTTTTCAATCAAAGAGGCAATCTCATAAGCACCTTTAAAAGCAACAAATTCTTCAATTTGTTGAACATCATAGTAATTGTAAACACCCTTAGCATACGAAGATACGATTCCATTATCACTAAATAAGCATTGATAGGGTAGGTGTTTCTTAGGGTCTTTAGAACAACAACTAAACCCATATATTTCACATAAATTCCAAGCATAGCATTGCAAACGTTGAATTTGACCCCATAATAGTTTCCCTTTTTCAGATATACGGTGTCGCACAAAACAAGCATGCACATCTAAAGATTTGCCCTCAACTAAACTAGTGGGGGTTTCAACACGAGCACAAAGGGATCAAAGATGATCCAAGTAAAAAGCTTCAGGAGTGTGATAGATTTTGAGTGGTTCTTCAACCACTGGTTCAGTAGGTACAACTAATTTTTTTGGTATTTTGCGTTTCCTACCCATAACTAAAGATAGAAAACAACTAAGAACAACAAATAAAAATTACTTAGTGATAAAGCAAACAAGCACACACGAGAATATTCACCCCACGCTATGACTCCCCGGCAACGACGCCAGAAAAAGGTCTTGATAACCCGCAAGTATACGGGATAGTTGTAGCCTCTTTCGATAAGTAAGAGTGTCGAATCCAACGAGGAGCTAAAGGTAGAACAAATACTCTCTCAAGTCCTATCGGCCACTGATACGACTCTACGCACGCTTGACGTTCGCTTTACCTAGAACAAGTATGAAACTAGAAGTACTTTGTAGGTGTGATAGGATATCTTTGCAAGATAATAAAGAGAACGTAAATAAAAAGTAGGGGCTGTTTAGATAAAGATGCAATAAAGTAAATATAGCAAGTGTGGAAAAGTGGTGGTAGGAGTTGTGGAATTGTCCCTAAGCAATTGACTATGTTACTAGACCGATAATCACTATTGCAATTCTATTTGAGGGAGAGGCATAAGCTAACATACTTTCTCTACTTGGATCATATGCACTTATAATTGGAACTCTAGCAAGCATCCGCAAATACTAAAGATTCATTAAGGTAAAACCCAACCATAGCATTAAAGTATCAAGTCCCCTTTATCCCATACGCAACAATCCCCTTACTTGGGTTTGTGTTTCAGTCACTCACGCAACCCACTATAAGTGAATCATGAACGCATTGCAACACCCTACAGCGGGAATCCCTCACGCTTGCGTGACACGGAGGGCACCATAGGACAGCACCGATAATAAAACATGCAACTCAAACCAATCATAGCAATTCATCAACCACCAATAGGACAACGAAAATCTACTCAGACATCACAGGATGGCAACACATCATTGGAAAATAATATGAAGCATAAAGCACCATATTCAAGTAGAGGGTACAGCGGGTTG
Organism: Triticum dicoccoides; assembly: GCF_002162155.2. Lineage (NCBI taxonomy): Eukaryota > Viridiplantae > Streptophyta > Magnoliopsida > Poales > Poaceae > Triticum > Triticum dicoccoides. The sequence goes on along the minus strand of NC_041381.1, from coordinate 316,614,091 downwards.
TGGGAGAGTGGACCGCTGAATATAGATGGGGGAAGGTGATGGAGATGTTGGTGAAGATGATGGAGGTGTTGGTGAAGATCGCGGTGATGATGATGGCCCCCGGCAGTGCTCCGGCGCCACCGAAAGCAAGGGGGAGAGAGCCCCCCTTCTTCTTCTTCTTCCTTGACCTTCTCCCTAGATGGGAGAAGGGTTTCCCCTCTGGTCCTTGGCTCCCATGGCGTGGGAGGGGCGAGAGCCCCTCCGAGATTGGATCTATCTCTCTGTTTCTGCGTTCTCAGATTCTACCCCTTCACCGTTTCTTAAATATTCGGAGATCCGTAACTCCGATTGGGGTGAATATTTCGCCCAGATCTTTCTCATAAAATTAGCTTTCTTGCGACAAAAGAAGAGCGTCAACCGCCTTACGGGTGGCCCACGAGAGTCCAGGGCGCGCCCAGGGTGGAGCGCGTGCCCCCTATCTCGTGGCCACCCCGGACACCGTTTCGGGTTGATTTTACTTCCCAAATATCATAAATATTCCAAAAAAAATCTCCGTCCGTTTTTATCCCGTTTGGACTCTGTTTGATATTGGGTTTCTGCGAAACAAAAAACATGCAATAGACAGGAACTAGCACTGGGCACTGGATCAATATGTTAGTCCCAAAAAATAGTATAAAAAGTTGCCAAAAATATATGAAAGTTGTAGAATATTGGCATGGAACAATAAAAAATTATAGATACGACGGAGAAGTACCAATGTTCAGCATGTTCTTCTTTGTTTTTCGAATATACCAGGATATCATCCAGATAGACTACGACGAACTTGTCGAGGTAATCCATGAATATGTAGTTCATCAGACGAGAGAAAGTAGCTGGAGCATTGGTTAAACCAAATGACATGACGATGTACTCATATGAACCATATCGAGTAACGAATGCGGTCTTTGGAATATCCTCTTCACGAACACGGATCTGGTGGTAACCCAACCTCAAGTCGAGTTTAGAGAATATCGATGAACCAGCCAGTTGGTCATACAGATCATTGATCCAAGGAAGGGGATATTTGTTCTGAATTGTAGCTTGGTTGATAGGATGGTAGTCTTGGACCAAACGATTCGTTCCATCCTTCTTCTTCACAAAGAGAGAAGGTGCTCCCCAAGGAGAGGAACTTGGACGAATGAAACCCTTGCAAAGAGATTTGTCGATTTCCTCCTTAAGCTCAAGAAGTTCATGAGGTGGCATCTTGTAGGGTCGTTCGGCGATAGGAACGGTGCCTGGTTTCAAATCGATGACGAACTCGACAGCCCGAGCAGGGGGTATTCCTGGAAGTTCTTCTGGAAAGACGTCTTGGAAGTCGCGAACGACTGGAATCTTTTCAATTCCCTCAAGAGGTGTTGCGTTCAACGCATTCAGGAGATAGAGTCGGGCTTCGGCATTTTGAACCACACGAGCATTGTAGCTTACTATCTCATCTGAAGGGTGCAGAAGGTGGACGGTTTTAGTGGCGTAAACGATAGAAGCCGTATGTGCTTTCAACCAATCCATTCCCAGAATGAGATCAATATTGGAAGACTTCAGAATAATGGGGGAGGCAAAAAATTCCAACCCTTCGATTTCAACTGAAATGTTGTGGCTAACCATGGAGGTTTGGCATTGGCCCACAGGGTTTTTTACCACTAGTGGAATGTGCATCTCTTCGTATTTAATGGCATGCATGAATGCAAAATCTTCAGATATGAAAGAATGCGATGCTCCTGCATCGAATAAAACAACAGCTGGTACTGAATTAACAAGAAGAGTACCCATCACAGTGGTAGGCTGGTCTTGAACTTCATTCAGATCAATATGATTAGCCAGACCACGACCATAAGGTCTGGCATTGTTGTTATGGGGCTGATTGTTATGGCCAGTTGAAGGCAGAGCCAGCTGGCTCTTTTTCTGATTGCACTCTTTGGCAAGGTGACCTGGACGGCCACATCTGAAGCACAGACCATCATTGGGATTGTGAGCAGGAGCTTGGAGTGGTACAACTCGAAGAGGCTGCCTCTGCGGTGGAGGAGGCAGATGAGGTGCAGCATAGGACTGTCTTGGTGCAGGTGCAGTTGGACGATACATGTTGTGGGGAATCCATATCTGACGCTTCTGCGTTGACGGGCCCGAAGATGAGCCAGCGTCACGGCTGCGCCTGAGGGATCCCTGGTGTTCCTGAAGACCAGTCTCAACCTGAATAGCCTTGTTCACCAAGGTGTCAAAGTCATGAACGAGTAGTACTAGCTTGATATCAGGTTGAAGTCCATCACAAAACTTTTCCTGCTTGCGAGCATCAGTAGTAATGTCTTCTTCAGCATAACGGGACAAGTCCAAGAATTCCCGCTGATAAGCATCTACAGACTTGTTGCCTTGGGTGAGGTTGCGGAAATCTCGCTTCTTCCTATCCATGATTCCCGGAGGAATGAAGGGGCACGGAAGGCAGCTTGGAAATCCGGTCAAGTCATGACCATTCCAGCAAGTAGGGTATGCCTGTGGCTGTCCCACCATTGAGCAGCGGGACCCTTCAGAAAGAATGTTGCAAATGTGACATTGCTAGCAGGGGCCACACTAGCAGACTCCATTTCATACATGATATCGCGGAGCCAGTCATTAGCATCAAGGGGTTGAGTTGAGCTGCGGTAGATAGTTGGGTTGAGGCGCATGAAGTCCTGCAGAGTTACTTGGGGTGGCTGCTGATTCATATTCGGACGAGGAAACTGAGCCATCATTCCTTCCATGAACTGGAGGTTAAGCTCAAACTGTTGTATCATTCCAGCAAAGAATTTAGGCGGTGGTGGAGCATTGGCACCACGGCCACGACCAGCGGGTCTATCCATCCTGCTAACATGTAACATGGGGTAGTTCAACATTGAGCATTTGCAAAGACGAGGATCATTCATGATGAAACATGCATAAAGAAAGAGGTACGATGGATACCACTTTGTAGTCAACAGGACAATGTGTGTACTATTCAGATTACTATTCTAAGGAATATCTATGGCTTATCCAACTTTGGGATGAATGTGGTCATGGGATCCTAATGTTAGAGTTAGTAAATTCGTTTAACCCGAATGGAAGAGAGATCAGAGTCCCAGAGTATAGACAAGGAGTAAAAGATCCTAACACCACCCAATGGCGACATGGGCCCGTAAGACACACAGCCAATGTTAGTAAAAGTTTTTGTAGTGATTAGACTCGACTTTGGCCAAGGAGTTGGAAAGGGGGCTTCCTATAGGCAGTCGGCTCTGATACCAACTTGTGACGCCCTCGATTCAATCATACACTAATCATACACGCAAATGTGTACGACCAAGATCAAGGACTCACGGGAAGATATCACAACACAACTCTAGACACAAATTAAAATAATACAAGCTTTATATTACAAGCCAGGGGCCTCGAGGGCTCAAATACATAAGCTTGAATACACAAGAGTCAGCGGAAGCAACAATATCTGAGTACAGACATAAGTTAAACAAGTTTGCCTTAAGAAGGACAGCACAAAAGCATCTACGATCGAAAAGGCAAGGCCTCCTGCTTGGGAGCCTCCTAACTACTCTTGCTCGTCAGCGGTCTCCATGTAGTAGTAGGCACCGGCGGTGGCATCTGGCTCCTGGGCTCCGACATCTGGTTGCATCAACTGGAAAGAAGAAGAAAGGGGGGAAAGGGGGAGCAAAGCAACCATGAGTACTCATCCAAAGTACTCGCAAGCAAGGATCTACACTACATATATAACATTATCAAAGGAAGGCTGTATATGTGGACTGGGCTGCAGAAATGCCAAAATAGAGAGAAGGCCTAGTCCTTTCGAAGACTAGCATCTTCTGGAAACCACCATCTTGCAGCAAACAGGAGGGAGTAGGGTAGCATAAAGTAAAGTAGTAGTAGTGTTATCAACCTCGGCCAGAGATCCTTTCTCGACTCCCTGCGAGAAAGAAATCCTAGAGCCGTACTATCCATTTCTCATCACAATCCATTTCTCATCACAAGTATCCAGTTCTAGTTGTATGATCGGGATACAACTCCAAGTGTCCGTTACCGTAGGACAGGCTATCGATAGATGTTTTCTTCCCTGTAGGGGTGCACCAACTTACCACCACGCTCGATTAACTCTGGCCGGACACACTTTCCTGGGTCATGCCCGGCCTCGGCCAAACAATACGCCCCAACCCGACCTAGGCTTAATAGAGAGGTCAGCATGCCGGACTAAACCTATGCCCCCAGGGGTCATGGGCCATCGCCCCGGGAACTCCTGCATGTTGCGAACATGGCCGGTGAGCAGACCTAGCTACCTCCTTAAAAAAGGCAGGTGCTTACCAGTCCAACCTGGTGCGCGCCGCTCAGTCGCTGACGTCTATTAAGCTTCGGTTGATGCATACGATGCAGAACGCCCATACAATGCCCACGTGATGGTTAGTGCTATCAGGCCAGAGGCCCCTCGTATCAAATATCCAAATCGTAGTGGATTAGGAACGCGCGGTAACAAGCAGAGACTCACGAAAGATGTGACCCCGTTGCCCCGTCTCGAGGACTTGCGTCAAGGGCTAGGAATGCCCAGCCACGCCTCGTAATTATCTCGCGGGCACCCTCCAGGTCAACTTGTCTCCACATCACTCGCGGGTACCCCTCAGGGTCGACCCGACTTTTCAAGTAACAGTTGTAAGGTCCAAGTATCCGTGTGTCCAAACATCAAGGGGAAAACCCGAGGAATCACCCCCGATGAATTCCACTCGATGTAATCATCAAGGTGAACAGAAGAGGGACCACCCTCGAGGTCCACACTTGAGGGGTTGCACGACAGAGTTGTATCGGAAGTGGTTAAAGAGGAAATCACCCTCGATGACCACGACCAAATAGCTACACTACAAGGTTAACATCAGAAGTGCTGATGAGGCCTCACCCTCGGCACTCGATAGTAACCTAGTAGTGTCGAGCAACTAAGGGGAAGTGATGTGCGGTGCCGGGGCCTGGTCTTCGATCCCGTTGATTGGGTATTTGATGATGAAGCAGGGGCAACAAGGACAAGGTGGGGGTCACTGATGGATCACTAACCAACCTATACTAAGCAGTTTAGGATAAGCAGGTAGGTAATAATGAGCAGGTTACAAAAGCAGGCTATGCATCAGAATAGGAGCAAACAATAACAGTAGCAAAATCTAATGCAAGCATGAGAGAATGGAATGGGCGATACCGGGATGATCAAAGGGGGGGCTTGCTTGGAAGCTCCGCTGAAAGGTAAGAAGGGTTGTCGGTGACGTAGACGATCACAGCGGCATCGGCAGCGGCCTCGGGGTCTACCGGAGAGAAGAGGGGGAAGAAACAATAAATATAAAGCAAACATAGAATCACAAAGCATAACATGGCAATATGATGTGTCGGGTGTGACCTAACGTATGGCTACACGATATAGGTGAAGGGGGAATTCAACCGGGAATGTTTTCCCGGTTCCGGACCTATGTCAGACAGATGACCGGAGATGGAATGTTCCATGTTCAGATAGTTAGAGGCCTCTGACAGATGAACGGGCCGCGTAGTCGGATTCATTGGATTTTTCTGAGCAACTTTCATATAGAAAACATTTTCATCGGAGTTAAGGTTTATTTTCTATGAATTTTCAAAGATTTAAACATTTTCTAGAATTATTTAAATTAACAAAAAAGGGAATTATGACATCAGCATGATGCAATGTTGATGTTAGCAGGTCAACATGTCGGCTGACCAGTCAAACCAGACAGGTGGCACCCACATGTCAGCCACTGTAATTAACAGAGCTTATATTGAACTAATCTGAGGTTAAATAGCTACTGGGCCCCACATGTCAGTCTCTAATTAGTACTAATTAGGTTTTAATTATTTAAACATTTTAATTAATTAATATAGGCGGTGGGGTCCGCGTGTCAGTGGCACTGGGCTGCCTGGTCAGAAGTTGACTGGGTCAACCCTGTCAACTGGGACCCGCGGGGCCCACCGGCAGTGGCTCTGGGGTGGCCCTAGGCCAGCCACGTCGGCGGCCGGCGCCGGAGCGACTCCGACGACCAAAAGAACGGCTGCGCCTCGCCGGAGTTGGCCCGAATCGCGCTACGGGGCTTGGTTTCGGGCGTGTGTGGGTGCGTTCGAACGGTCACTCAACCGCGCGTCGAGTGGTGGTGGTGGCATTGCCGGACCTGGCCGGAAACGTCGCAGGCGATGAGGTTTGCGACGGAGAGACTACGGTCGACAGTGAAAAATATGCTACGGCGCGCTACGGAGCAAAAGGAAAGGATGTGGAGGATCTGCACGGAGCGGCGAGTCCAATGGGCGCGACCCCGTGACCAAAAGGTCACCGGAAGGACGCCGGCGACGAGCTCGCGCGGTGTCGCATTCGGCCACGATGGGAGAGACGGCTAGTGACCGTGCAAGGGCAGATGGAGAGAGGGACAGGGAAGGTGGTGGCTCACCGCGCGGCTACGGAAAGCCCTTGACGGCTTAGGAGTAGAAGCGCGTCAGAGAGGAGGAAGATCGCCGGCGACCGAGGTGGAAGGGGGCGGCTCGATCCGTGGCTTGCGGTGATCCTCGAGCTCGATGGAGAGGCGTAGTCGAGGTAGGGGTCGCCGGCGCGTCTCGTGGACATGCTGGCAAGGCGCGGGGTGGTTGGTGGCTGTGGCTATGGCACAGCCATGGCGACGGCGGCGCTCGGTGAGGCTCTGCCGAGGTGGATCTGGAGGGGAGTGGGAGAGGCGGAATGGACGAGGGAAGTGAGCGGGCTAGTGGGGTGGCAGAGCAAGTGGAAGGGGAGCCCGAGCCATTGATGGGATCCTTATCCCCCTCGACGGCTGTGAGGTGGTCCAGCGGCGATGCGCGGGCGCACGCCCTCGGTCGGTTGAACAGGGGGAGGGGAGAGCGACCGGGGAGGTAGGTGGGCCGGCCTGCTGGGATGGGCCGAAGCCCAAGGGGAGGCCAGGGGCTCTCTGATGTCTACTACACAACCTTCTTCTTGTAGACGTTGTTCGGCCTCCAAGTGCAGAGGTTTGTAGGACAGTAGCAAATTTCCCTCAAGTGGATGACCTAAGGTTTATCAATCTGTGGGAGGCGTAGGATGAAGATGGTCTCTCTCAAACAACCCTGCAACCAAATAACAAAGAGTCTCTTGTGTCCCCAACACACGCAATACAATGGCAAATTGTATAGGTGCACTAGTTCGGCGAAGATATGGTGATACAAGTGCAATATGGATGGTAGATATAAGTATTTGTAATCTGAAAATATAAAAACAGCAAGGTAACTAATGATAAAAGTGAGCACAAACGGTATTGCAATGCTAGGAAACAAGGCCTAGGGTTCATACTTTCACTAGTGCAAGTTCTCTCAACAATAATAACATAATTGGATCATATAACTATCCCTCAAAATGCAACAAAGAGTCACTCCAAAGTCACTACTAGCGGAGAACAAACGAAGAGATTATGGTAGGGTACGAAACCATCTCAAAGTTATTCTTTCTGATCAATCTATTCAAGAGTCCATAGTATAATAACACAAATCTATTCTTTCCGTTCAATCTATCATAGAGTTCGTACTAGAATAACACCTTAATACACAAATAAACCAAAACCCTAATGTCACCTAGATACTCCAATGTCACCTCAAGTATCCGTGGGCATGATTATACGGTATGCGTCACACAACCTAGGATTCATCTATTCAACCAACACAAAAGTACTTCAAAGAGTGCCCCGAAGTTTCTACCGGAGAGTCAAGATGAAAACGTGTGCCAACCCCTATGCATAGATTTATTGAACCCGCAAGTTGATCACCAAAACATACATCAAGTAGATCACGTGAATACCCCATTGACACCATAGATAAGCACGGCAAGACATGCATCAAGTGTTCACAAATCCTTAAAGACTCAATCCGATAAGATAACTTCAAAGGGAAAAATCAATCCATTACAAGAGAGTAGAGGGGGTGAAACACCATAAGATCCAACTATAATAGCAAAGCTCGCGATACATCAAGCTCGTGCCATAGAGAGAACACAAGAGAGAGAGATCAAACACATAGCTACTGGTACATACCCTCAGCCCCGATGGTGTACTACTCCCTCCTCGTCATGGAGAGCGTCGGGATGATGAAGATGGCCACCGGTGATGGATTCCCCCTCCGGCAGGGTGCCGGAATGGGATCCCGAGAGGTTTTTGGTGGCTACAAAGGCTTGCGATGGCGGAACTCCCGATCTATTGTTCTCTTTGATGTTTTTAGGGTATATGGGAATATATAGGCGAAAGAAGTCGGTTGGGGGATCCTCGAGGGGCCCATGAAACAGGGGCCGCGCCTAGTAGGGGGGCACGCCCCCCACCCTCGTGGCCACCTCAAAGCTTCCTTGACTTCAACTCCAAGTCTCCTAGATCACTTTCGTTCCAAAAATAACGCTCCCGAAGGTTTCATTCCGTTTGGACTCCGTTTGATATTCTTTTCTTCGAAACACTGAAATAGGCAAGAAAACAACAATATGGGTTGGGCCTCTGGTTAATAGGTTAGTCCCAAAAATAATATAAAAGTGTATAATAAACCCATAAACATTCAAAACAGATAATAAAATAGCATGAATGCTTCATAAATTATAGATACGTTGGAGACGTATCAGCATCCCCAAGCTTAATTCCTGCTTGTCCTTGAGTATGTAAATGATAAAAGAAGAATTTATGAAGTGTGAATGCTAGCGGGTGCAAAAGTTTGATCAATGATAATTTCAATCACCTTTTCTAGCATGATTATATGACATAACAGTAGTTCATCTCATAAAACTTCTCAAGATCAAGTAACAAGCTATTCACATGTTAAAGCATAGACCATAAACTTTCTTGAAAACTAGCAAACTTCATTCCCAGTCATCAAACAATTGCAATTCATCTTACTTTCAGGAAGGGTCTATGTCAGAGCTTTGATTTAGCAAACTCCACATAGTCAACTATCATATAGTCTTCTACAATTGCTAACACTCACGCAATACTTATGGTTATGGAGTTTTAATCGGACACTGAGAAAGATAGGGGCTTATAGTGTTGCCTCCCAACGTATTCACCTTTGGGTGATTTCAACAATAATAGTTCATGCTAACTTACATCCAATTGGATATATATGTCAGGATCTTTCCAACATGAGGTGCTTGCCAAAGGATAAAATGAAAAAGGGAAAGGTGAAGATCACCTTGACTCTTGCATAAAGTAAAAGACATAAAGTAAAAGATAGGCCCTTCGCAGAGGGAAGCAGAGGTTGTCATGTGCTTTTAGGGTTGGATGCACAAAATCTTAGGGCAAAAGAACGTCACTTTATATTGCCACTTGTGATATGAACCTTTATTATGTAGTCCATCGCTTTTATTACTTCCATATCACACGATCGTATAAAGCTTATTTTCTCCGCACTAATAAGTCATACATATTTAGAGAGCAATTTTTATTGCTTGCAATATGACAACTTACTGGAAGGATCTTACTCAATCCATAGGTAGGTATGGTGGACTCTCATGGCAAAAACTGGGTTTAAGGATATTTGGAAGCACAAGTAGTATCTCTACTTGGTGCAAGGAATTTTGGCTAGCATGAGGGGGAAAGGCAAGCTCAACATGTTAGAATGATCCATGACAATATACTTTAACTGAGATGTGAGCAAGCATAACCCATTACGTTGTCTTCCTTGTCCAACATCAACTCTTTAGCATGTCATACTTAATGAGTGCTCACAATTATAAAAGATGTCCAAGATAGTATATTTATATGTGAAATCTCTCTTCCTTCAATATTCTTTCATGAATTGTTCAAATGACCAATACAATGCTTGCTAACCTTCAATAAATTTACAACCTCTACTTCTTAGATGTGAAGTCATTACTCCCCATGGGGTAAGAAAATGAAACATGTATTATTTCACAATTATGGCATTCAACTCATTCAACCATTTACTCATAGGATATAAGTGAAGCACACGAGTAAATGAAAGACTACTCCAAAAAGATATAAGTGAAGATCAATGAGTAGCTAAATAATTATGTAACTATGTGAAGACTCTCTCTCATTTAAGAATTTCAGATCTTGGTATTGTATTCAAACAGCAAGCAAAAAAAAATAAAATGACATTGCAAGGATAGCACAACTCATGTGAAGAAGCAAAAACTTAGGCTCAACCGATACTAACCGATAGTTGTTGAAGAAGAAAGGTGGGATGCCTACCGGGGCATCCCCAAGCCTAGACGCTTGAGACTTCTTGGAATATTATCTTGGGGTGCCTTGGGCATCCCCAATATTGAACTTTTGTGTCTCCTTAATCCCTCTCATATCATGGTTTCTCTATTTCTCAAAAACTTCATCCACATAAAACTCAACAAGAACTCGTGAGATAAGTTAGTATAAACCAATGCAAAACCTTATCATTTTCTACTGTAACAAATCACTAAAATTATTATTCAACATTTCATACTAAATGCCTCTGCATATTTAATACTCCTATCCTTAAATAGAATCATTAAACAAACAAACATATGCAAACAATGCAAACATAACAGCAATCTGCCAAAACAGTACAGTCTGTAAAGAATGCAAGAGTATCAATACTTCCCTAACTCCAAAAATTATGAACGAAAATTACCACTATAGTAAATTTATCAGATCTTATTATGCAAAAGGTTTCAACATTATATCTTTCTCTGACTTTTGTAGGGAATTTTTGCAACAGCGGTAAACTTTCTGTTTTGAAACAGCAACATGTATACTTGCAAAATAAGCATGGTAATGGCTATCCTTGACATTTTTATTGAAAATAAAGATGCAAAACATTATTCTAAATAACATCAAGCAAATACTAACAAAATAAAATGACTCTCGAAGCAAAACATATATCATGTGGTGAATAAAAATATAGCTCCAAGTAAAGTTACCGATGAACGAAGAAGAAAGAGGGGATGCCATCTGGGGCATCCCCAAGCTTAGGCTCTTGGTTGTCCAGGAATATTACCTTGGGGTGCCTTGGACATCCCCAAGCTTAGGCTCTTGCTACTCCTTATTCCATAGTCCATCGAATCTTTATCCAAAACTTGAAAACTTCACAACACAAAACTCAACAGAAAGCTTGTAAGCTCCGTTAGTATAAGAAAATAAAACCACCACTTGGGTACTGTTGTGAACTCATCCTAAATTCATATTGGTGTAATATCTACTGTATTCCAACTTCTCTATGGTTCATACCCTCTGATACTACTCATAAATTCATCAAAATAAGCAAACAATACATAGAAAACAGAATCTGTCAAAAACAGAACAGTCTGTAGTAATATGTATCAAACGTATACTTTTGGAACTCCAAATATCCTAAAAAATTAGGACGTCCTAAGAAATTTGTGTACCAATCCATAGCAAAATGAATCAGATCATAATCACGTTTCTGTGAATTATCAAAACTAATTTACTAGGTGCAAAAGTTTCTGATTTTCAGCAGGATCAACACAACTATCACCGTAAGCTATCCTAAAGGTCTTACTTGGCACTTTATTGAAACAAAAGCTATAAAACATTATTACTACAGTAGCATAATCATGTGGAAACACAAAAATAGTAGGAGTAAATATTGGGTTGTCTCCCAACAAGCGCTTTTCTTTAATGCCTTTCTAGCTAGGCATGATGATGACAATGATGCTCACATAAAATATAAGAATTGAAACATAAAGAGAGCATCATGAAGCATATGACTAGCACATTTAAGTCTAACCCACTTCCTATGAATAGGGATTTTGTGAGCAAACAACTTATGGGAACAATAGTCAATTAGCATAGGAAGTCAAAACAAGCATAACTTCAAGATTCTAAGCACATAGAGAGGAAACTTGATATTATTGCAATTCCTACAAGCATATTTTCCTCTATCATAATAATTTTCAATAGCATCATGAATGAATTCAACAATATAACCATCACATAAAGCATTCTTTTCATAATCTTCAAGCATAGAAAATTTACTACTCTCCACATACGCAAAATTATTCTCATTCGGAATAGTGGGAGTATCATAAGAGACTCGAATACTATAAATTGTTTCCACATTAAAAGAATAAAGTTCAGAAAAAGGGTAATCATAATCATGACAAGTTTTATAAATATAATCATCACTACTTTTTATAGCATAAGTTTCATCACAATAATCATCATAAGTAGCAACTTCGTTCTCATCATAATCGATTGAAACCTCTCCAAAGATAGTGGAATCATCACTAAATAAAGTTGACACTCTTCCAAATCCACTTTCATATTCATCACAATAAAATTCAACATCTTCCAAAATAGTGGGATCATTACTTCCTAAAGTTGATACTCTTCCAAACCCAATTTCATCAATATAATCATCATAGGTAAGAGGCATGCTATCATCATAACAACTTTGCATATCAAAACTTGGGAGGCTAAAAATAGCATCTTCATTAAACGTAGCATCCCCAAGCTTGGGACAAACATTAATTTCATAAAATATATTCTTAAAAATGTAATCCTCATCAAACATAGCTTCCCCAAGCTTGGGCCTTTTCATATCATAAGCATAATCACTCTCATCATTAATAGTATGGATAGCACCAATAGTATAGCAATTATCATCATCACAATGAGTAGTAGGAGCAACATCATTTGAGAGAGATACGTTTTTACCTTTGTTGCTCCTTTTTTTCTTTTTCTTCTTCACATTATGTGTGGGTTCAACCTTCTTCTTTCAGCTCCTTATTGATGAGATTGGTTAAATAGAAAGCTCCTCCTCGTTACCTGATTCATTATAAGAAATAATAGAAGGATATTGGGAAATCTCCTCCCTTTCATTAGTATTCTCTTCATCTTCTATTTGCTTTCTTTTCTTTAGGTAATTGGAAATATAAGGATTTTCAATGCAATTCACCGCACAATACAAATAAATATCCTCTAGATCAATATCAAGGAATTCCTCAAGGTTAAATTTTGGAATAAGCTCAGTTGCATGTTTCAATTCTTCATAACCCAAAAGCAAACTAAGTTCATTATGATGCGCAAGGGAAATCAATTCATCACAATTTTTGGACATGATTCGATCATGAAACAATTTGCATCAGAGATTTAAATGACCATGTTCATTGCAAAGTTCACAAGTACGTCGGAGATATCTTAAATTTTCAGCACTAACATTAAGCCTTTCTTGCAACCATTTAGTTTCTAAATGCTTATGCCTCTTGCAATATCTATTTTCCCTATTTGGTGTGTACTTGCAAACCCGATTCACTCCACAAAAATCGACATGCTTATAGGGGACATTTTCATCATAACTAGTGCAATCATCATTAGTACTATGGATATTCAAAGAGTTCATACTAAAAATATTGCAATAATGCTCATCATTCAAAATTTAGTACCAAGCATTTTATAGACTTCTTCTTCTAGCACTTGAGCACAATTTTCCCTTTCATCATTCTCATGAAAGATATTAAAAAGATGAAGCGTATGAGGCAAACTCAATTCCATTTTTTTGTAGTTTTCTTTTATAAACTAAACTAGTGATAAAACAAGAAACAAAAAGATTCGATTGCAACATCTAAAGATATAACTTCAAGCACTCACCTCCCCGGCAACGACGCAAGAAAAGATCTTGATGTCTACTACACAACCTTCTTCTTGTAGACGTTGTTGGGCCTCCAAGTGCAGAGGTTTGTAGGACAGTAGCAAATTTCCCTCAAGTGGATGACCTAAAGTTTATCAATCCGTGGGAGGCGTAGGATGAAGATGGTCTCTCTCAAACAACCCTACAACCAAATAACAAAGAGTCTCTTGTGTCCCCAATACAATGGCAAATTATATAGGTGCACTAGTTCGGCGAAGAGATGGTGATACAAGTGCAATATGGATGGTAGACATAAGTATTTGTAATCTGAAAATATAAAAACAGCAAGGTAACTAATGATAAAAGTGAGCACAAACGGTATTGCAATGCTAGGAAACAAGGCCTAGGGTTCATACTTTCACTAGTGCAAGTTCTCTCAACAATAATAACATAATTGGATCATATAACTATCCCTCAACATGCAACAAAGAGTCACTCCAAAGTCACTAATAGCGGAGAACAAACAAAGAGATCATGGTAGGGTACGAAACCACCTCAATGTTATTCTTTCCAATCGATCTATTCAAGAGTCCATAGTAAAATAACACGAAGCTATTCTTTCCATTCGATCTATCGTAGAGTTCGTACTAGAATAACACCTTAAGACACAAATAAACCAAAACCCTAATGTCACCTAGATACTCCAATGTCACCTCAAGTATCCGTGGGCATGATTATATGATATGCATCACACAACCTAGGATTCATCTATTCAACCAACACAAAAGTACTTCAAAGAGTGCCCCAAAGTTTCTACCGGAGAGTCAAGACGAAAACGTGTGCCAACCCCTATGCATAGATTCATTGAACCCGCAAGTTGATCACCAAAACATACATCAAGTAGATCACGTGAATATCCCATTGTCACCACAAAGAAGCACGACAAGACATACATCAAGTGTTCTCAAATCCTTAAAGACTCAATCCGATAAGATAACTTCAAAGGGACAACTCAATCCATTATAAGAGAGTAGAGGGGGAGAAACATCATAAGATCCAACTATAATAGCAAAGCTCGCAATACATCAAGATCGTGCCATAGAGAGAACACGAGAGAGAGAGAGATCAAACACATAGCTACTGGTACATACCCTCCGCCCCGAGGGTGAACTACTCCCTCCTCGTCATGGAGAGCGCCGGGATGATGAAGATGGCCACCGGTGATGGATTCACCCTCCGGCAGGGTGCTGGAACGGGCTCCCGAGAGGTTTTTGGTTGCTACAGAGGCTTGCGGCGGCGGAACTCCTGATCTATTGTTCTCTTTGATGATTTTAGGGTATATGGGAATATATAGGCGAAAGAAGTCGGTCGGGGGAGCCTCGAGGGGCCCACGAGACAGGGGGGCCGCCCAGTAAGGGGGGGGGCACCCCCACCCTCGTGGCCACCTCGAAGCTTCCTTGACTTCATCTCCAAGTCTCTTGGATCGCTTCCGTTCCAAAAATAACGCTCCCGAAGGTTTCATTCCGTTTGGACTGCGTTTGATATTCCTTTTCTTCGAAACATTGAAATAGGCAAGAAAACAGCAATATGGGCTGGGCCTCCGGTTAATTGGTTAGTCCCAAAAATAATATAAAAGTGTATAATAAAGCCCATAAACATTCAAAACAGATAATAAAATAGCATGAATGCTTCATAAATTATAGATATGTTGGAGACGTATCACTCTCCCACCCCTTCTCCTTTTCTTTTCCTTTTTTTTAACTTGTGCTTTTTCTTTTAACAACTTTCTGTTATGGCTATTTTAGGCCATTTAGACATTTTGCAAAAATGTTGGTTCACCACCAATATTACTAGAAGAATACTTTCCACATGATGAACATTTTAGTTTTCATGTTTGAGCATTTTGAATTTCACTCATAATTTGAAATGGAATTCAATTGGAATTTGAAAGAGAGAGGAGACAATTATGATCAAACACTTGTTAGCAAAATGATTAACTTAACCCCAGGGTTTACTGTAGCATGATTACACCGGGGTGTTATAGCATATTCCATATTTTATCATTCTGAGCGCTCCACCAAGTTGTATGTGACATGGAAGAGTGACCCATAATCCTAATTGGGTGTGAATTTGCATTCAAAAGCAAATTTAAATAATGAACAAATTTAGGGGGAGCTCTTACTTATCACATACTTCTCAAAGTGACGATGTACTTAATTTATATTATCATTTGTCGAAGCTTTGATCTATATGTTGTCATTAATTACCAAAGGGGAGGAGATTGAAAGTGCAACTAATCCCCGGGTGGCTTTGGGAATTCATACCAACAAATAGCTCATTGAACTAATACTCTTTCAAGATCAATATTTCAAAAAGTTCAATGATTGGTATGGCATGGACTAGAGATGTGGACCCCTCAAAATGCTAAGGACTCATATTGGCAAAAGCTCAAGACTCTACATTTTCATTCTCGTGATCCAAGATCACATTGAGTCTATAGGAAAGCCAATACTATTAAAAGGGGATGAGGAGTTGCTTAATGGCTTGCTTGCTCAAAATGCTTAGTGATATTCTCCAAAATCCCTCAACCACTTTCTCATTTCCACATATGTCCTAAACCTAAAGTCGAACTCGGCCCCACCGATTTAATTCATTCGGCGCCATCGAGTTCACTTGACATAGCCATATCCACAGACCCTAATCAGTTCAGTCCTACCGATAGGGATCTCAGTCTCACCGAGATGGGAATGCAAACTCTTTGTTTCCCTTCATAATGTTTCGGTCTAACCGAAGTGAGTGATCGGTCCCACTGAGTTGGCATTGAAAACTCTCTGTTTTCTTTTCGTAATGTTTTGGTCTAACCGAGATGAGTGATTGGTCCCACTGAGTTTGCCTGACCAAGTCTCTGTTTGCTTATTACTGAAATCGGTCTCACCGAGTTCATGTGATCGGTCTCACCGAGATGAGGTTTTGCCCTAACACTAGCGCATCGGTCTCACTGAGTTGATGTTGTCGGTCCAATCAAAATGCCAAACGTTCACATTTTGAACCAAGTCGGTCTGACCGAGTTTAACCATTCGGTCCCATCGAGTTTGGGAATTTGTGTGTAACGGTTAGATTTTGTGTGGAGGCTATATTACCCCTCCAACCCCTTCTCAATGTGTGAGAGAGCCATCAGCACGTGCCTACACTTCCACTACTCATTTTCTGAGAGAGAACCACCTACTCATGTGTTGAGACCAAGACATTCCAATCCAACCACAAGAATCTTGATCTCTAGCCTTCCCCAAGTTGCTTTCCACTCAAAACATCTTTCCACCATAGCCAATCTGTGTGAGAGAGTTGAGTGTTGCGGTGACTATCATTTGAAGCACAAGAGCAAGGTGTTCATCACCAACACACCATCTATTACCTTTTGGAGAGTGCTGTCTCCTAGATTGGTTAGGTGTCACATGGAAGCCTGTGTCAAGATTGTGGAGTTGAACCAAGGAGTTTGTAAGGGCAAGGAGATCGCCTACTTCGTGAAGATCTACCCTAGTGACGCAAGTCCTTCATGGGCGATGGCCATGATGGGATAGACAAGGTTGCTTCTTCGTGGCCCTTTCAGGGTGGAGCCCTCCGTGGACTCGCGTAGCCATTACCCTTCGTGGGTTGAAGTCTCGATCAATGTGGATGTACGATAGCACCACCTATCGGAACCATGCCAAAAATCTCCGTGTCTACACTGTGTTTGCTCCCTCCAAACTCCTCCCCTTTACCTTCATATGCAATGGTTTACATTCCGCTGCTATACTCTTGGAATTGCATGTGTAGGTTGTTTGCTTGACTAATGCTAAGTTGCTAAAATCTGCCAATACTTAAAATTGGGAAAAGCCTAGATTTTTATTTGGTCAAGTAGACTAATCACACCCCCCCCCTCTAGACATACTCTAGATCCTACACTGCGGCACTATGCACTTTCCCTTTGGCTTCACCTAGAAGCCAAGACCGAGCGCCTTGGGCCCGAGGGCTACTATCGACATTTTGGGAACTGGGGTACCCATACTTGCCTGCCTGTGGCCCGCGGCGTGGCTCCATCGACGGCCTGGTACGACCCAGCTTCGACATCGACAACTCAAGACCCTCGCGAGGCGGACAACACCAACACCTCCAAAGGGATCAGCCTCCTTAGGCTGGCTTCCAAGGAGCATAGATTTCTATGCAAGGCTCACCTCGTGAGGTTTGAGTGATGTGAGCCATGACGATCGAGGCCAAGTAGGAGCCAGCAGGCACAATGTACCAATTTCCTCTTTGGTGCAAGGGAGGCAAGCAGCAGGCGCGGAGTCCTGAGGAAGCAGCCAAATGTTTCCATTCTCGTGGAACAAGACCAAGACCGCCAGGACGACAGGACGGAGGTCATCATCGAGCCCACCGCGGTGTCACGACTAGAGGCTTTTGCAGGCGAAGACCGCTTTAATCAGGATAAGACGTACTAGTTGTCTCCCTTCAAATTTGGCCGTTGTGGGATCCCTTCCCGCCTTCGTTTTGGGAAGAGGACCAAGGCCACTATAAATAGGACCTAGACAATATGGGTAAGGGGGAGGACGGATCAAGTTGACCACATCCATTCCACCCTCACCAACTCACTTGAGCTGAAGAACACACCTCCTCAGGTTGTTCTCCACTATACTAGTTCATCCTCAGCCCCTCGAGGCAAATCCACCACAAAGCAGAAGTAGGGTTTTACACTGCAAGGTGGCTCGAACCTGGGTAAACGAATGTGTCTTCTTTCCTTCAAGCTCGACGCGCTAGGCTGTGAGATTGGCAAGTAGGAAGACTCGGAGGTTGAGATCTCTGCATGCACCCCAAAGTTCGAACCTCTCAAGGGTTTGCGGAACCCAAAATCTGACACAGTCCAGATTGGCTTCGAACCACAGCTGCACAGAAATATTGAAGCTTATCTGGATGACATTGTGGTCAAGACCAAGGACAGAGCAACTCTTATCCAGGATTAGGAGGAGATATTTGCATATCTGCGTAAGATGAACTTGAAACTCAACCCTGAGAAGTGTGTGTTTGGTGTTCCCTCCGGCAAGCTACTTGGGTTCTTTGTGTCCCATACAGGGATCAAGCCAATCCTGACAAGATCAAAGCCATCAAAAAGATCCAAGCGCCAAGGACTGTCAAGGATGTGAGGCGTCTGACAGGATGCGTTGCCGCGCTAAGTAGATTCATTTCCACATCTGCCAAGCGCGCTCTACCGTTCTTCAAAATATTGAAGAAGGCAAGACCCATGAAGTGGACCCCAGAAGTAGTTGCGGCCCTGCAATTGAAGGCTTACTTATCTTTCGTGCCCACCTTGGTTGCTCCCAAACCACAAGAGCCGTTGCTGCTATACTTAGCGGCAACCAACCAAGTAATTAGCGCAGCCTTGGTGGCACAGCGGGAAGTGGACGAGGCAGAGAGTGAGCAAAGACTAGAAGGGTCAGATAAGGATCAGTGCAGAAATGAGCACGACAGCAAGAGGAACCCCAAGGACGCGGCAAGGAAGAAAGTGGTGCAGCGCTCAGTGTACATCGTCAGTTCCTTGTTACAGGGGACCCGATCGAGGTACTCTAGCGTGCAAAAGTTGATCTTTGGCCTCATCATGGCCTCAAGGAAACTGCGCCACTACTTCCAAGCCCATGAGATCACGATTGTCACTCGCTTCCTGTTGTAAAGGATACATCAAAACCCTAAGGCTACTAGCAGAATAGTGGAGTGGGCTTTGGAGTTGTCTAGTTTTGGTTTAAAGATTGAGAGCACGTCAACAATACAGAGTAGGGCATTAGCAGAGTTTATTGCATAATGGATGCCAACCCCTGACGAGGAAGTGACAGAAATATTTATCCCCGGCAAGGAGGCACCCCAAGGATGGATTATGTATTTCGATGATGCCTTTTCCCTACAAGGTGAAGGGCTGGTGTGCGTATCGTTGCCCCCTCAGGGGAGCACTTGAAGTACGTCATCCAGATGCATTTTTCCTGGGAAGAGGCCACCAACAATACATCAGAGTATGAAGGGCTCCTTGCCGGGCTCAGGATTGCCGCAAAATTGGGAATCAAGAAACTGATTATTCGAGGAGATTCACAGCTTGTGGCGAGACAAGTCAACAAGGATTACCAAAGTCCATTGATGGAGGCATACATTGAGGAAGTGAGGAGATTGGAGGAGCGCTTTCACGGATTGCAAACAGAGCACATACTCCCTGCAGAAAATAGCATAGTTGATCATCTATCAAAGTGTGCAGCACAAAAGCTTCATATGGACTAGGAACTTTTGTTCTCCATCTTACTCAGCCCTCTGTATCCCCAACAACAATGTCCCGGAAAAGGAGAAAGTGGACTCAGGTAAGACTCTACCGGTAGGGCCTTCCGGTGCTGATAGGGACCATGCCGGAAACTCACAACTTGCCGGCCTGCACCCTTCCGTCGGGACCACGGTCACCGCAGACGAGGAGTGTGCCCCTGCAGTTGAGGAGGTGCCGCCAGTCCTAGTTGCCGAGCCCTAGGCTCCAACTTGGGCAAGGCACATGGTCCACTTTTTCCAAACCGGAAAACTCCCCTATGACCAAGATGAGGCTGAAAGAGTATCCCGGAGGGCCAGTATGAATCAGTTTGTCGATGACACTCTGTATAGAAGGAGGCCCAACGGTGTGAAATTTTAGTGCATCTGCTGGGAAGAAGGAAAGGAACTGCTAGCTGAGACACACAAAGGAATGTGCGGCTCCCACATTGGATCAAGGGCATTAGTTGGGAAAGCATTCCGACAAGGATTCTAATGGCCCACTGCCCTCCAAGATGCAGTTGATCTAGTCACGAAATGTGAAGCCTACCAGTTCCATTCCCAGAACATCCACCTGCCTGCCCAAGCTCTTCAGACAATCCCTTTATCATGACCATTTTTGGTCTGGGGGCTCAATATCCTAGGCCCTTTCCCCGAGCAATCGGGGGCTCTGAATGCTTGTTCGTTGCTATCGACAAGTTTACAAAGTGGCCGGAAGTGACTCATGTGAGAAAGTTGACTGCTCACTCAGCTATCAGTTCTTGAATGAATTGGTGTGTCATTTTGGTCCCAGCAAGGATCATTACCGATAATGGCACTGTTGGAGATATGCCCTAGAGGCAATCATGTATTATGATATTTCCTATGTGTTTATGAATAAAGATAGTCCTTGGACATTATCAATGATGTGTATCAGCAAGTACGTGACTTGTTTGTGGGACTATGCATTGTATGATGACTGTCCTAAAAGGTCCCTAGTCGAAAGGGTTGTGTGGACGCACAGCCGACTAGACTAGCATATGACACGGTCGATGGCTTGGTCTCACTAGCCATGGAGCATTGGATGCTAACCAGATAATATGGACTTGGGAAGGTCTGGTCAGATTCGACGTAGTTGGATCCCAGTCGAGATAAGGTCCGAGTCAGACAGACCCAACTATAAGACGCAGCGATATGTCATCTGTGCATCTCTAGTACAACATACATTCTATGTCCTAAGACCTGAGCTGACGCATGTACTCGAGATAGTGACAAACTTGCTTTGTGCTGACCAAATGCTACTCCATGACTGGGTAGTTACAAAGGTAGGTTTCAGGTTTGTCCAGACCCATGCTGCGAGACATGGTCGAGCAAGATGGGATTTGCCCCTCCGATCAGGAGAGATATACTCTGGGCCGCTCGTGTGATCCGACCAAGAGAAGCATGGCCATGCGACAAGGATTATGAGATAATCTGGATTATGGTCGGCATCACTAGAATGAGAAAGAGGTCGGGCTAGCACAAGGATGACAGTCTCGCCTTGAGCCTGACAACATATATCGTGCGGCAAAGGGAACAGAAGTGTGGCATGTTGTATAGGTTCGCCTAACCAGCTTGATAGTCTGCTTGGTGGTCGACACGCCTTGCTAGAGGCCGCTACCAACCATGCAGGTCGGAGGTGATCCGAACTGTGACCAAGACGACTTGAACCTAAGGGGTCACAGGCTTAAGGGAAGGAACCTACGAGGTCGGTTCGTAGGACACTGGTCGGATGTGATCCGAACTGTACTAGGTACGTGACCGAGTAGACTTTGGGCTTTAGGGTCCGTGCGAGGCCCAAGCGTTGAGCCTGTGATGGACGCTTATATAAAGTGGAGGTGCGGCACACTCATGGGGGTTGATCGCTTCGGTGTTGCGACTAGGGTTTTCATGTGGTTCGAATAGTCACCTCCACTCGCTGCCGACTCTGTGATCGGACCTAGCAGTCCGCCGCACGGTGTTCCTCCTGCATGCGCGGATACCGTTAGAGGTGGTGCAGTTGCGCCGCTCCAGCGAACTTGTACGTTGGATCGGACGATCGGCTCTTCGAGGGAGATCGGACAAGGAGGAGACGATCCACGCGGACGTGCTGCCCAACTCTTCTTCTGCTGCACGGCACTGCGCGTGTAGTGGTAACGAACTGTGATCCATCTCCCGAAGGATGTTCTTGGTTGTTCTGCGTGTAGGAAATTTTAATTTGCAGTCGACGCACCCTACCGTAGAACCCAACAGTGGTATCAGGGCCTCTGCTATAGGATTTGGATTCATATCATATGCATATTAGATATGTGGAGGCAACAGATGAGATCTGTTGTCCTTGATGAGATCGGCTATGTGCATGGTTGATGAGACCAATTGAACATGGGGATTGAAGAGGCTATGTTTTCTGATGATCGGAGTCGATGAAGTCGTGACAGAACCTACACCTACTGGTCGGTGTGATTGAAGAGGCCGCCCCTTCAAACCCCGCCCGCTAACCGGCTAGCGGGACCATCGTGTGCGTAGCGACGTGTATTTCTTACCCGACACACAAACTGGTAGAATGCAATTTTATGCATAACTTTGTTTTGCAGGTTTGATGTGAATAGTATGGCTCATGTGTATGTGATGCATGTGTGTAATTTATACGTGGCCTGCGTGTCATGTTTGTCAGCCGGCAGGAGCCAAAGTGCTGTCATTATAATGTATAGCGACCTGTGTGTCGACTTGTGACTCTATGTAAAATTCATTACTAGTTGTAGTAGTTGGATAATAGAGATAAGGTTGGTGGCTTGGCGTCCCGGCATGACAAACAAGATGGAGTTCGTAGATGGTCATCGGAGTCGGAGCCGACCTGGAAGAACGTCCATGAAGGAGCCATACTATTTCACAATATGTGTTATATATGTGATTGTTATGCTTCTTTATTTCTATGCATGTTAGAATGGTAGAAAGATCCCTCATGAATATCAAGCGAATTGCCATCCCTAATGTTGCACCTTCGCATGTCAAGTACATCTAATAGTGGGCTCATAAATTGGGGTGCTGCTGGGTGTCCTTGAACTGAAGGGTTCGTGTCGGACATGGACATGCACTACGTCAGGTTAACTTGACAAGGCTATCAAAACGGTTTTGGGCCTTGTGGCAAAGAAGGTTGGGAGCCGGGATATGAGATACCTTCCCGACCGACAGGAGTCGTATAGAGATACGATTAGCAAGGAGTTGCTTACTGGATAGGCATGTTGTCTAGCAGTGACGCTAAAGCTCACTAGTCGCATGTGCTAGTCGGATCCTGAATCACTAAGAGTTTGCGGAGGGATGCTAACTTCAGTGGGAGTATTTCTGTTTAGGCTTGAATTACTCTACATAAACACATTGCTTAGTGATTGCATATTTTCTATTGTAGATCAATGGCACCACCTGCTTAACCCAACTTTGCATTGAAATCAATTCTGGAAAAGGATAAACTTAATGGAACAAACTTTACCACCTGGTATAGAAATCTGAGAATTGTTCTCAAGCATGATAAAAAGGAACATGTTCTAGAGGATCCACTTCCAGAGGAACCTAACGATAATGCTAATGCCACAACTAAGAATGCCTACCAGAAACTCGTTGATGAATCAACGGAGATCAGCTGTCTGATGCTGGCTTGTATGGAGCCCAATTTGCAACAGCATTTTGAAAATGTTGACGCTTACAATATGATCGAGAGTATCAAGAGCATGTTTCAGACACATGCTAGGACCGAAAGGTTCAACGTCTGGTGATCCTTGAGGGATTGCAAGCTGAAGGAAGGTGATCCACTAAGCCCAGATGTGATCAAGATGATCGGATATGTGCAAGCTTTGGATTGTTTGGGCTTCCCACTCCTGGATGAGATGGCTACTGATGCTGTTATGGGTTCTCTTCTGCCCAGCTATGGGACATTCACCTCGAACTATCATATACATGGCATGGATAAGAAGCTCATTGAATTGCATGGGATGCTCAAGGTGGTAGAGCAGGATATTAAGAAAGGCACGCATCAAGTGTTGATGGTGCAGAAATCGGCTAAGTTCAAGAAGAGTTGGTCCAAGAAAAAGGCTAAGGCAAAGGGCATGAAGACGGTAACCTCCGCCGCTACGCCGAAGTCTGGACCAGACTCGAAGACCGTTTGCTATCACTGCAAGGAGACCGGTCACTGGAAGAGGAACTGTAGCTAGTGGCTTGCAGAGCATGGCAAGAAAGCTGGGAATGCTGCTTCACGCAAAGGTACACTTGTTGCATATGTTATAGACATTTACCTTGCTGACATACCTAGTAGCTCTTGGGTATTTGATACCAGATCGGTTGTTCATATTTGCAACTCGATGCAGGGGCTGGTAAGAACTAGGCGTGTGGCACAAGGGAAGATTGACATCAGGGTCGGCAACAAAGCAAGAGTTTCTGCGTTGGAGGTCGGCACGATGCAGCTCTAGCTTCCTTCCGGATTCATTATGGAGTTGAATAATTGTTATTGCATTCTTGTACTTAGTTGGAACATTATTTCCGCCTCATGTTTGATGAGTCAAGGTTATGAATTCAATTTAAAGGACAATGGTTGTTCGATATTTTTGAATGGTATGTTCCACGGCTATGCACCCATTGTTAATGAGCTATTTATATTGAATATAGAACAGGAACCGGTCTATAATGTGAATGTCAAGAGGCATAAGCCTAATGAGATAAATCCGACATAGTTCTGGCATTGCCGGCTTGGACACATTAGTCTGAAACGCATGAAGAAGCTCCATGATGATGGGCTGCTAACTTCGTCTGACTTTGAGTCGTTCGAGACATACGAATCATGCTTGCTCGGCAAGATGACTAAGTCTCCTTTCGCAAAGAGTTGCGAGAGGGCGTCCGAGCTATTGGAACTTATACATAGTGATGTGTGTGGTCCAATGAGCACAACTGCCAGAGGTGGCTATCAGTACTTCGTGACTTTTACCGACGACTTGAGTAGATATGGATATATCTATTTGATGAGGCACAAGTCGGAAACTTTTGAAAAGTTCAAAGAGTTTCAGAACGAGGTTGAGAATCAACTTGGCAAGACTATAAAGCTTCTGCGATCTGATCATGGAGGTGAGTACATGAGCCAGGAGTTTGATGATCATCTAAAAAGCTGAGGTATAGTACCTCAGCTCACACCTCCGGGTACGCCACAGAGAAATGGCGTGTCAGAATGGAGGAATAGGACATTGTTGGACATGGTCCGGTCTATGATAAGCAAATCGGATTTACCCTTGTCATTTTGGGGATACGCTCTAGAAACTGTAGCTTTCACACTTAATAGGGTACCATCAAAATCCATAGACAAGACACCACATGAGATGTGGATTGGGAAGAGTCCCAGTTTGTCTTTTCTAAAGATTTGGGGTTGTGAAGCATTTGTCAAGCGACTTATGTCAGACAAGCTTACACCCAAGTCAGATAAATGCATATTCGTGGGATATCCGAGGGAAACCTTGGGATATAGCTTCTATAACCGGGAAGAGAACAAAGTGTTTGTTGCTCGGAACGGGGTTTTCCTTGAGAAAGAGTTTCTCAATCGGGAGGCTAGTGGGAGGACGGTCCGACTCGACAAAATTCGAGGACCACTCGGGGGCGGCTCGGCTGGTGATGAGATCACACCGGAGTCAGTCAAGGAACCTGTAGTGGAAGCGGCATCGGAACCACGGAGGTCAGAAAGATTATGCAAAGTGCGTGATGTGTTGTGGCTAGAAAGCGATGAGCCAGCCACGTATGCGGAAGCGATGGTGAGTCCAGATTCCGAGGCATGGCTGGAGGCCATGAGATCCGAGTTAAAGTCCATGAATGAGAATCAAGTTTGGGACTTGGTTGATCCACCGCCTGGCGTAACGACCATTGGTTGCAAATGGGTCTTTAAGAAGAAAACCGATGTGGATGGAAATGTTCAGATCCACAAAGCGCGACTTGTTGCTAAGGGTTATGGACAAGTTCAAGGACTTGACTACCACGAGACTTACTCGCCGGTAGCGATGCTGAAGTCGGCGAGGATCGTACTAGCTATAGCTGCATATTTCGATTATGAGATATGGCTGATGGATGTCAAAATGGCTTTCCTTCACGGAAATTTAACCGAGGACGTGTATATGATACAACCCGAGGGTTTTGTCGATCGGACTAGCACTAGTAAGGTATGCAAGCTCAAGAGATCCATTTATGGGTTGAGCCAGGCATCTCAAAGCTGGAATATTCGTTTTGATGAGGTCGTCACTGGTCTCGGTTTCATCAAAAGCGAAGAAGACTCTTGTTTATACAAGAAGTTAAGTGGGAGCTCGATAGTGTTTTTGATCTTGTATGTGGACAACATACTACTGATTGGAAATGATGTTTCGATGCTAAAATCGTTCAAGGAGTCATTGAATGGCAAGTTTTTGATGAAAGACCTTGGTGAGGCAGTGTATATTATAGTCATTAAGATCTATAGAGATAGATCAAGGAGGCTGCTCGGCTTGAGCTAGAGCACGTACATAGATAAAGTGTTGAAGCGGTCAACATGAGTGAGGCGAAGAAAGGGTTCTTGCAACTCTCATATGGTATAAGGCTAAGAGAGACTCAGAGTCCTTAGATATCTGATGAGCGAAGCAGGATGAGTAGGATTCCGTATGCCTCGGCAATCAGATCCATCATGTATGCCATGATAGGTACAAGGCCTGATGTTGCTTTTGCAATAAGCCTAACAAGTAGATACCAGGCCAACCCAGGTGAGAGTCACTGGGCAGCGGTAAAGACTATTTTGATGTACCTGAAAAGGACTAAAGAGATGTTCCTAGTTTATGGAGGTGAGGAAGAGCTCGTCGTAAGGGGTTACGCCGATGCTAGTTTCCAAACCGACAGAGATGATTGTCGATCACAGTCCGGGTTCGTGTACGTCCTGAACGGAGGGGCAGTGCACTTGATGAGTTCCAAGAAGGATACTGATGTCTACTACACAACCTTCTTCTTATAGACGTTGTTGGGCCTGCAAGTGCACAGGTTTGTAGGACAGTAGCAAATTTCCCTCGAGTGGATGACCTAAGGTTTATCAATCCGTGGGAGGCGCAGGATGAAGATGGTCTCTCTCAAACAACCCTGCAACCAAATAACAAAGAGTCTCTTGTGTCCCCAACACACCCAATACAATGGTAAATTGTATAGGTGCACTAGTTCGGTGAAGATATGGTGATACGAGTGCAATATGGATGGTAGATAAAGGTTTTTGTAATCTGAAATAATAAAAACAGCAAGGTAACTAATGATAAAAGTGAGCGTAAACGGTATTGCAATGATAGGAAACAAGGCCTAGGGTTCATACTTTCACTAGTGCATGTTCTCTCAACAATAATAGCATAGATAGATCATATAACAATCCCTTAACATGCAACAAAGAGTCACTCCAAATCCACTAATAGCGGAGAACAAACGTAGAGATTATGGTAGGGTACGAAACCACCTCAAAGCTATTCTTTCGGATCAATCTATTCAAGAGTTTGGACTAGAATAACACCTTAAGACACAAATCAACCAAAACCCTAATGTCACCTAGATACTCCATTGTCACCTCAAGTATCCGTGGGCATGATTATACGATATGCATCACACAATCTCAGATTCATCCAACCAACACAAAGTACTTCAAAGAGTGCCCCAAAGCTACTACCGAAGAGTCAAAAAAACGTGTGCCAACCCCTATACATAGGTTCATGGGCGGAACCCGCAAGTTGGTTACCAAAACATACATCAAGTGGCACGTGATATCCCATTGTCACCACAGATAAACACAGCAAGACATACATCAAGTGTTCTCAAAATTAAAGACTCAATCCGATAAGATAACTTCAAGAGGGAAACTCAATTCATCACAAGAGAGTAGAGGGGGAGAAACATCATAAGATACAACTATAATAACAAAGCCCGTGATAAATCAAGATCGTGCCATAGAGAGAACACGAGAGAGAGAGAGAGAGAGAGATCAAACACATAGCTACTGGTACATACCCTCAGCCCCGAGGGTGAACTACTCCCTCCTCGTCATGGATAGCGCCGGGATGATTAAGATGGCCACCGGTGATGGGTTCCCCCTCCGGCAGGGTGCCGGAATGGACTCTCGAGAGGTTTTTGGTGGCTACAGAGGCTTGCGGCAGCGGAACTCCCGATCTATCTTGATATTCGATGGTTTT
Organism: Triticum dicoccoides; assembly: GCF_002162155.2. Taxonomy (NCBI): domain Eukaryota; kingdom Viridiplantae; phylum Streptophyta; class Magnoliopsida; order Poales; family Poaceae; genus Triticum; species Triticum dicoccoides. Next base: position 316,585,988 of record NC_041381.1, on the reverse strand, counting down.
AGGGTATGTAGGCATATATAGGTGAAAGAAGTCGGTCGGGAGGTGCTTGAGGGGCCCACGAGACAGGGGGCGTGCCCTATAGGGGGGGCACCCTCCTATCTCGTGGCTGCCTAGAGGATCTTCTGGCGTGAACTCCAAGTCTTTAGGATCATATTCCTCCCAAAAATCACGCTGCTGAAGGTTTCATGCCATTTGGACTCCGTTTGATATTCCTTTTCTTCGAAATACTGAAACAGAATAAAACAGCAATATGGGCTGGGCCTCCGGTTAATAGGTTAGTCCCAAAAGTAATATAAAAGTGTATAGTAAAGCCCGTAATCAAATAATAAAATAGCGTGATTGCTTCATAAATTATGGATACGTTGGAGACGTATCAGCATCCCCAAGCTTAATTCCTACTCGTCCTCGAGTAGGTAAATGATAAAAGAAAGAATTTATGAAGTGTGAATGCTAGTAGGTGCACAAGTTTGATCAATGATAATTTCAATCACCTTTTCTAGCATGATAATATGTCATAAAAGTAGTTCATCTCATAAAACTTTTTCACGAGCAAGTAACAAGCAATCCACATGTCAAAGCATAGACCATAAACTTTCTTGAAAACTAGCAAACTTCATTCTCAGTCATCAAACAATTAAAATTCATCTTATTTTCAGGAATAACAAACTCCACATACTCAACTATCATATAGTCTTCTACAATTGCTAACACTCACGCAATACTAATGGTTATGGAGTTTCAATCGGACACTGAGAAAGATAGGGGCTTATAGTGTTGCCTCCCAACGTATTCACCTTTGGGTGATGTCAACAATAATAAGTCATGCTAACTTACATCCAATTGGATATATATATATATATATATATATATATATATATATATATATATATATATCAGGATCTTTCCAACATGAGGTGCTTGCCAAAGGATAAAATGAAAAAGGGAAAGGTGAAGATCACCTTGACTCTTGCATAAAGTAAAAGACATAAGGTAAAAGATAGGCCCTTCGCACAGGGAAGCAGAGGTTGTCATGCGCTTTTAGGGTTGGATGCACAAAATGTTAATGTGAATGAACGTCACTTTATATTGCCACTTGTATATGGACCTTTATTATGCAGTCCGTCGCTTTTATTGCTTCCATAACAAGAGATCGTATAAAGCTATTTTCTACACACCAAAAGATCATACATATTTAGAGATCAATTTTTATTGCTTGCACCGATGACAACTTACGTGAAGGATCTTACTCAATCCATAGGTAGGTATGGTGGACCCTCATGGAAAAACTGGGTTTAAGGATATTTGGAAGCACAAGTAGTATCTCTACTTGGTGCAAGGAATTTTGGCTAGCATGAGGGGGAAAGGCAAGCTCAACATGTTTGAATGATCCATAACAGTATACTTTAACCGAGATGTCGGAAAACATAACCCATTATGTTGTCTTCCTTGTCCAACATCAACTCTTTAGCATGTCATACTTAATGAGTGCTCCCAATTATAAAAGTTGTCTAGGATAGTGTATTTATATGTGAAATCTCTCTTCCATCAATATTCTTTCATGAATTGTTCAAATGACCAATACAACGCTTGCTAACCTTCAATAAATTTACAACCTCTACTTCTTAGATGTGAAGTCATAACTCCCCATGGGATAAGCAAAAGATACATAAATAATTTCCAATTTATGACATTCAACTAATTCAACCATTTACTCATAGTATATAAGTGAAGCACATAAGTAAATGACAAACTACTCCAAAAAGATATAGGTGAAGACCAATGAGTAGCTAAATAATTATGTAAATATATGAAGACTCTCTCTCATTTAAGAATTTCATATCTTGGTATTGTATTCAAACAGAAAGCAAAACAAAATAAAATGGCATTGCAAGGATAGCACAACTCATGTGAAGAAGCAAAAACATAGGCTCAACCGATACTAACCGATAGTTGTTGAAGAAGAAAGGTGGGATGCCTACCGGGGCATCCCCAAGCTTAGATGCTTGAGACTTCTTGAAATATTATCTTGGTGTGCCTCGGGTTCCCCAAGCTTGAACTTTTGTGTCTCCTTAATTCCTCTCATTTCAGGGTTTATCTTTTTATCAAAAGCTTCATCCACACCAAACTCAACAAGAACTCGTGAGATAGGTTAGTATAAACCAATGCAAAACCTTATAAATATCTACTATAACAAATCACTTAAATTATTATTCAACATTGCATACTAAATGCCTCTGCATAGTTAATACTCCTATCCTCAAATAGCATCATTAAACAAGCAAACATATGCAAACAATGCAAACATAACAGCAATCTGTCAAAATAGTACAGTCTGTAAAGAATGCAAGAGTATCAATACTTCCCTAACTCAAAAAATTATGAGAGAAAATTACATTGTAGTAAATTTATCATAGCTCATTATGCAAAATGTTTCATCATTATATCATTCTCTGACTTTTCTAGGGAATTTTTGCAACAGCGGTATACTTTCTATTTTCAAACAGCAACATGTATACTAGCAAAATAAGCATGGTAAAGGTTATCCTTGACATTTTTATTGGGACTAAAGATGCAAAACATTATTCTAAATAACAGAAAGCAAATACTAACAAAATAAAATGACACTCCAAGCAAAACACATATCATGTGGCGAATAAAAATATAGCTCCAAGTAAAGTTACCGATGAACGAAGACGAAAGAGGGGATGCCATCCGGGGCACCCCAAGCTTAGGCTCTTGGTTGTCCTTGAATATTACCTTGGGGTGCCTTGGGCATCCCCAATCTTAGGCTCTTGCCACTCCTTATTCCATAGTCCATCGAATCTTTACCAAAAACTTGAAAACTTCACAACACAAAACTCAACAGAAAACTCGCAAGCTCTGTTAGTATAAGAAAATAAAACCACCACTTAGGTACTGTAATGAACTCATTCTAAATTATTATTGGTGTATTATCTACTGTACTCCAACTTATCTATGGTTCATACCCTCGTATACTACTCATAGATTCATCAAAATAAGCAAACAACACATAGAAAACAGAATCTGTCAAAAACAGAACAGTCTTTAGTAATCTGTATCAAACGTATACTTCTGAAACTACAAAAATCCTACCAAAGTAGGAAGTCATAAGAAATTTGTGTACCAATACATAGCAAAAATAATCAGATCAATAGAATGTTTTTGCGAATTAAGAAAACTAATTTACTGGGTGAAAAAGTTTCTGATTTTCAGCAGGATCAACACAACTATCACCGTAAGCTATCCTAAAGGTCTTACTTGGCACTTTATTGAAACAAAAGCTATAAAACATGATTACTACAGTAGCATAATCATGTGGACACACAAAAACAGTAAGGATAAATATTGGGTTGTCTCCCAACAAGCGCTTTTCTTTAATGCGTTTCTAGCTAGGCAAGATGGTGACAATGATGCTCACATAAAAGATAAGAATTGAAACATAGCGGGAGCATCATGAAGCATATGACTAGCACATTTAAGCCTAACCCACTTCCTATGCATAGGGATTTTGTGAGCAAACAACTTATGGGGACAATAATCAACTAGCATAGGAAGGCAAAACAAGCATAGCTTCAAGATTTTCAACACATAGAGAGGAAACTTGACATTATTGCAATTCCTAAAAGCATATATTCCTCCCTCATAATAATGTTCAGTAGCATCATGAATGAATTCAACAATATAACCAGCACCTAAATCATTCTTTTCATGATCTACAAGCATAGAAAATTTACTACTCTCCTCATAAGCAAAATTCTTCTCATCAATAGTAGTGGGAGCAAACTCAACAAAATAATTATCATGTGAGGCATAATCCAATTGAAAACTAAAATCATGATGACAAGTTTCATGGTTATCATTATTCTTAATAGCATACAAGTCATCACAATAATCATCATAGATAGCAACTTTGTTCTCATAATCAATTGGAACCTCTTCCAAAATAGTGGATTCATCACTAAATAAAGTTGACACTCTTCCAAATCCACTTTCATATTCATCACAATAAGATTAAACATCCTCCAAAATAGTGGGATCATTACTTCCTAAAGTTGACACTCTTCCAAACCCACTTTCATCAATATAATCATCATAAATAGGAGGCATGCTTTCACCAAAATAAATATTCCCATAAAAACATGGGGGACTAAACATATCATATTCATCAAACATAGCTTCCCCAAGCTTGTGGCTTTGCATATCATTAGCATCATGGATATTCAAGGAATTCAAACTAACAACATTGCAATCATGCTCATCATTCAAAGATTTAGTATCAAACATTCTATAGATTTCTTCTTCTAGCACTTGAGCACAATTTTCCTTTCCATCATACTCACGAAAGATATTAAAAAGACGAAGCGTATGAGACAAACTTAACTCCATTTTTTTGTAGTTTTCTTTTATAAATTAAACTAGTGATAAAAGAAGAAACAAAAAGATTTGATTGCAAGATCTAAAGATATACCTTCTAGCACTCACCTCCCCGGCAACGGCGCCAGAAAAGATCTTAGTTGACGGGGCGTGAGTGCCGCTTACCTAGCCTCCCCGGCAATGGCGCCAGAAAAGAGCTTGATGTCTACTACACAACCTTCTTCTTGTAGACATTGTTGGGCCCGCAAGTGCACAGGTTTGTAGGACAGTAGCAAATTTTCCTCAAGTGGATGACCTAAGGTTTATCACTCCATGGGAGGCGTAGGATGAAGATGGTCTCTCTCAAACAACCCTGCAACCAAATAACAAAGAGTCTCTTGTGTCCCCAACACACCCAATACAATGGTAAATTGTATAGGTGCACTAGTTCGGCGAAGAGATGGTGATACAAGTGCAATATGGACGGTAGATAAAGGTTTTTGTAATCTGAAATAATAAAAACAGCAAGGTAACTAATGATAAAAGTGAGCGTAAACGGTATTGCAATGATAGGAAACAAGGCCTAGGGTTCATACTTTCACTAGTGCAAGTTCTCAACAATAATAACATAGATAGATCATATAACAATCCCTCAACATGCAACAAAGAGTCACTCCAAAGCCACTAATAGCAGAGAACAAACATAGAGATTATGGTAGGGTATGAAACCACCTCAAAGCTATTCTTTCGGATCAATCTATTCAAGAGTTCGTACTAGAATAACACCTTAAGACACAAATCAACCAAAACCCTAATGTCGCCTAGATATTCCATTGTCACCTCAAGTATCCGTGGGCATAATTATATGATATGCATCACACAATCTCATATTCATCCAACCAACACAAAGTACTTCAAAGAGTGCCCCAAAGCTCCTACCGAAGAGTCAAGAAAACGTGTGCCAACCCCTATGCATAGGTTCATGGGCGGAACCCGCAAGTTGGTCACCAAAACATACATCAAGTGGCACGTGATATCCCATTGTCACCACAGATAAACACGGCAAGACATACATCAAGTGTTCTCAAAACTAAAGACTCAATCCGATAAGATAACTTCAAGAGGGAAACTCAATTCATCACAAGTGAGTAGAGGGGGAGAAACATCATAAGATCCAACTATAATAACAAAGCTCGCGATACATCAAGATCGTGCCATAGAGAGAACACGAGAGAGAGAGAGAGAGAGAGAGAGAGAGAGAGAGAGAGATCAAACACATAGCTACTGGTACATACCCTCAGCCCCGAGGGTGAACTACTCCCTCCTCGTCATGGATAGCACCGGATGATGAAGATGGCAACCGGTGATGGGTTCCCCCTCCGGCAGGGTGCCGAAACGGACTCCCGAGAGGTTTTTGGTGGCTACAGAGGCTTGCGGTGGCGGAACTCCCGATCTATCTTGATATTCGATGGTTTTAGGGTACGTAGGCATATATAGGCGAAAGAAGTCGGTCGGGAGGTGTTCAAGGGGCCCACAAGACAGGGGGCGCGCCCTACAGGGGGGCACCCTACTATCTTGTGGCTGCCTCGAGGATCTTCTGACGTGAACTCCAAGTCTCCAGGATCATATTCTTCCCAAAAATCACGCTGCCGAAGGTTTCATTCCGTTTGGAATCCGTTTGATATTCCTTTTCTTCGAAATACTGAAACAGGCAATAAAACAACAATATGGGCTGGGCCTCCGGTTAATAGGTTAGTACCAAAAGTAATATAAAAGTGTATAATAAAGCCCATAATCAAATAATAAAATAGCATGAATGCTTCATAAATTATGGATACGTTGGAGACGTATGAGATACGTTGGCTGATTCTACCACAGAAGCCGAATACATTGCGGCTTGTGAAGCTGCAAAGGAAGGTGTTTGGATCCGGCATTTTCTGGATGATCTTGGTATTTTCCCAGCCTCGGTGAAACCGTTGGACCTTTATTGTGATAATTCTGGTGCCATCGCACAAGCCAAGGAGCCGAGGAATCACCACAAGGTCAGACACATAGATCGGAAATATCACCTGATACGAAAGATCATGTAGAATGGTGATGTAGAGTTATGCAAGATTCACACGGATGCAAATGTTGCAGATCCGTTGACTAAGCCACTTCCACAACCCAAGCATGAGGGGCACGTTAGAGCTATGGGCATTAGATGTCTATTTGATTGACTCTAGTACAAGTGGGAGACTGTTGGAGATATGCCCTAGAGGCAATCATGTGTGATGATATTTCCTATGTGTTTATGAATAAATATAGTCCTTGGACATTATCAATGATGTGTATCAGCAAGTACATGACTTTTTTGTGGGACTATGCATTGTATGATGACTGTCCTAAAAGGCCCCTAGTCGAAAGGGTTGTGCGGACGCGCAGCCGACTAGACTAGCATATGACATGTTCGATGGCTTGGTCTCACTAGCCATGGAGCATTGGATGCTAACCGGATAATATGGACTTGGGAAGGTCTGGTCGGATTCGACGTAGTCAGATCCGGGTCGAGATAAGGTCCGAGTCGGACAGACCCAACTATGAGACGCAGCGATATGTCATCTGTGAGTCTCTAGTACAACATGCGTTCCATGTCCTAAGACCTGAGATGACACATGTACTCGAGATGGTGTCAGACTTGCTTTGGGCCGACCAAACGCTACTCCGTGACTGGGTAGTTACAAAGGTAGGTTTCAGGTTTGTCTAGACCCATGCTGCGAGACGTGGTCGAGCAAGATGGGATTTGCCCCTCCGATCAGGAGAGATATACTCTGGGCCCCTCGTGTGATCCGACCAAGAGAAGCATGGCCATGCGACAAGGATTATGAGATAATCCGGATTATGGTCGTCATCACTAGAACGAGAAAGAGGTCGGGCTAGCATAAGGATGACAGTCTCGCCTTGAGCCCGATAACATATATCGTGCGGTGAAGGGAACAGAAGTGTGACACGTTGTACAGGTTCGCCTAACCAGCTTCATAGTCTGCTTGGGCACGCCTTGCTAGAGGCCGCTACCAACCGTGCACGTCGGAGGTGATCCGAACTGTGACCAAGCCGACTTGAACCTAAGGGGTCGCACGCTTAAGGGAAGGAACCTAGGTTGGTTCGTAGGACACTGGTCGGATGTGATCCGAACTGGACTAGGAACGTGACTGAGTAGACTTTAGGCTTTAGGGTCCGTGCGAGGCCTAAGCGTTGAGCCTGCAATGGAAGCCTATATAAAGTGGAGGTGCGGCACACTCATGGGGGTTGATCGCTTCGACGTTGCGACTAGGGTTTGCATGTGTTGCAAATAGTCACCTCCACTCGCCGCCGACTGTGTGATCGGACCTAGCAGTCCGCCGCACGGTGTTCCTCCTGCACGCGCGGATACCGTTAGAGGCGGTGCAGTTGTGCCGCTCCAGCGAACTTGTACGTGGGGTCGGACGATCGGCTGTTCGAGGGAGATCGGACAAGGAGGAGATGATCCACACGGACGCACTGCCCCAACTCTACTTCCGCTGCATGACACTGCGCATCTAGTGGTAATGAACTGTGATCCATCTCCCGTAGCATGTTCTTGGTTGTTCTGCGTGTAGAAAATTTTAATTTGCAGTCAACGCACCCTACCATAGAACCCAACAGGCACCTAGTTCACGAGTCGCGCCTTCATGCAATATGTTCGCACCCTCGGAAGCAAGGTCTCATTTGCCTCTGTCGCACATCCCAGAAGCAATGGACAAGATGAAAGGGCGAACACTGAAGTGTTGCGAGGACTCAAGACAAGAACCTTTGATACGCTGCAGAAGCACGGCAGGTGGTGGATCGATGAGCTGCTGGTAGTCCTTTGATCCCTCAGAATGACACCAAATTGAGCTACCAGGCAGACTCCTTTCTTCCTGGTCTATGGGGTAGAAGCAGTTATCCCCACGGAACTCATTTATGGGTCACCTTGAGTGCTTGCCTACGATGAAGTAGCGCAAGATCAGCACTGATGTGACGACGCTGTGTACTCGAGGAGAACCATCTCTGGGCTGCTACGCGTGCTGCACGCTATCAGCAAGCCTTGCCTCGCTATCATGGCCGCAGGGTTCATGCCCGGTGTTTTGAGGAAGGCGACCTTGTACTTAGGCGCGTTCAATCGGCCAAGGGTACAAACAAGTAGACGCCAAAGTGGGAAGGCCCTTACCGGGTAGTACGAGTCACCAGACCTGGCACAGTCCATCTGGAGACCAGAGATGGCATTAAATTGCAAAACTCATGGAATATTGAGCATCTCCACAAGTTCTACCCGTAAGGCGCGGCTTTCGGGCCCTGCCCGGCAGCCACCCATTTGTACAGTCTTGCCTCAGCTGCATGTAACCCCTTGTACAAACCCAGGGCAATGACCCTGTGCACCAGAAGAATAAATAAAGTGCTAGGGGCCCCCCGACCAAGATTTCATGGATGCATCAGCATTCCAGGAGCATTTTCATAATTATTTCATGAGCATCTGCATATGCATATAGATAGGATCACATCCTGCATCATTCTCATCTACATGAAAGTTGCAGGTTCCTACCGTGAACTTGGCTTCTACAAGGAGTTGAGGAGATGAACCAGCGCTGTGATCCCGGCAAGCCCAAATAGATAAGTTCTACCTCTTGTCCATAAGTGTTCTGTAAGCTAAAACTTGTGCATGAGAAAACCTCGCCGCCCTTTTAATCTTAGGTGCTCCCACTTTTGGCTCGAAGGATGCTTCGGCCTGAGTGGTCGCAGTGTCCTTCCATGAAAAAGAGTTGGCGGGGGGCTGGTCCCTTTATTTTTTGCCCGGCAGACTCCGGTCCCCGGCAAAAAAATAAAAAGGGTACCCGCAGGATAGCCTGCCGGGGAAGACTCATTTATTTAACTAAAGAGGCATCCCACCTCTGCATGGACATAGACATGCACGAGTTCCCGGCGAGGTTCATCTTTTTGATTTAAATGCTGATTATACATGTACAAGCATTACAAAACACAATCATGGACTTGAAAGATTACATTATTTGAATTAAAATTTGGCAAGGGCCTACAGATTTAAGATTGAAAAAATATAAGTGCCCCGTGATGCCTTTGCCCTTGTCCATCTCCTTCGGGAAGAGGCCGAGGAGGCCAGTGGCGGACCCAGCTAGGGGTCGGCACCTCCCCAGGATGAAGATGGCGCCACTCCTCAGCAAGGAGGAAGAAACGGGAGGGCAGGCGCGGATGGTGACACTGCCGGAGGACCAGATGGAGGACACGGAGTCACCGGCAAACACGACTCGTTGGAACGGTCACCCCCGTTCTTGACGCATAGTGGGTTGCCGCTGCTGTCCGTATCACCGCCACCCGAGGACCTCAGGATGATAGCTGCGTTGGACACGATGTTCTTTGGTTTACCCCACAGAGAGCATGGTCGTCCCCAACGGCCCTGGCATCATAAATCACTGCACGTTTCGAAGACATGTATGGGAGCAAGAAGCCCTCCTGCATGACCAGAGGATGACACCCAGGGGGAGTTAGATCCTCCTTCGTCGGCGGCAAACCTCTCCCGAGGCTCCTCCTCAGCGTCATAGAAATAGGGAGCGACCGACTACCACACCCCACGTCCACCACGGGCCTCGGCATGGTGTCATTCGCATCCTCTCCCACTAGAATCAAGGCTACAGGCATCCCGGCAACAAGCATGCCAGAGTCACCACCCCCGGTGCTATCGTCGCGTCGCCTAAGCAGCCTCCTAAGATCCAGCATACTGAAGACGAAGCAAGGTGGAGGAGAAGAGGGATGTGGATGAATGCCTCCACTCCCCTAGCTCTTCGTTTTATAGGCGAGCGAGAGGGTGGGAGCTGATTCCTCGACAGGTAACCACCGCCCTCCTCCGCCAATTCAAAGATGACCGGGCCCTCACCATAATGCTCTCCCACACCACACGCCTCCGTTACCTACCCCGTGCGATGCATGCATCATACCTGGCTGAGGATAAGGGCGTGGTAGGAAGAGTGAATTGTCAGTTTCCACCTCATGTGTTAAAGTCATTCACGGGCCATTACAAGAGTGGCCCCACCACCATTGGCTTTACACGATGCGCAGGAAAGCTGGAAACTGGCCTAGGCTCAAGATTAATGAAGAAGCAAAGAAGACCTCAAGAGACCAGCCTCTTCGGCACCCCCTGCCTATGCACTTCTTAGGGCCTAGCCCAGCGACGCTCGGCAACGCGATTGGGGCAGGCCCAGGGGCTTCTGTCGGTGCAAGAGACCCTGGGTATGTTACCCAGACTGTGCACAGGCACTGGAACAAGATTATGGCACCAGGGCATGCTAAGTGCAAGAGACCAAGATCTTCGAGGGACCAACATGTAGATCAAGAAGACCAAGGCCAAGCTGGAGAAGTAAGATACCACCAGGAGAAAAGCCTCCCTTTCAGGGCGGGCGAGCTTAGCAAGGACGGAGCCACTCCCGAAAGAGAACACCCAAGACGCCCCGGCAGGGCCTGCCGGGACTCACGGAGGCTACAGACGATACCCGTTCTCCGACGTATCAAGCAAGCAGGTGTGAAGCTGGCAAATTAGCCCGGCAAGGCTTGCCGACCGAGCAACGATGTGATGTTGAGCGACGCATTTAATGCGCACTGTCAGCCTACAAAGTTAGGTATGATAGCATTGTTTGCTATCTTATCAGTGCATAATGACTGCTTTCCCATAGTGGTGACCCCTTGATCTATAAAAGGAGGCCCGTGGCAACCATAGAAAGGGTTGGAAAGGAGAGCACCCACATGCCCATACGCGTGTAGCCACGATCACCCATAGGCAACCCCTACCGGGAAAGTGTACTGCACACCACCACCATTCTTCCACCATTAATCCACCAAAGCGGGAGTAGGGTTTTACACCTCGCGGCGGCCCGAACCTGGGTAAAATTGCTCGTGCGATCCCTTCCGCGTTGCCCCACGCTCCTCTACTCTTTTTACAACATGACATCCCCCCACCGAACCAGCAAGGGACCCCTGGTCCCATAGGTGGCCATGGTTTCTGATGACATATAGTGCTTTCCTACCTTTTCACATTCAGGACAATGAAGATGATTTCTGTGGAACTGCACAAATGGTTTGATGTTGAGTGTTCTCTATTACCTCCTCTGTTTGCTGCAATGTGTCAGCATAAATTACAAGATGAGCCATCAAGCTAGCTGTGGAGTTTCCAACATGCCCAAAGTGCACTCAATATTGAGCAGAAAGAAGCATGCCCAGGAAATTAATGCATGCGTAGGGAGGCCCGTTGCTCAGACAAGCATCTATCATTTTTTATTTCTACACCTTCTCACAACTTTGTCTTGGTTATTGTCTTGTGAATCATTTAGATGTGTAAACATGCTGAACTTAACTGCTTGTGAATGTTAGCTAGTATGCATACCGTATCTTGTGAAGCTTAGTTTAGTGTGAATGTTAGCTTGTCAAGCTTTACAATCTATGTAAATTGTGGGCACATTATTCGACCCCTCATTATGCCGCGCTACGACTAGTGTGAGTGTCTGTATGCAGTACACCATCCTCTAATTTGGTGGATGCCAAGCCGGCCTGAAAGGGAGCTATAACTTTTTTCAAGTTGAAAAATGTTATCGATGAGGAGCCATAATTAAGCTGGAAGCATCTCTTTTTTTCTTTCGAATGGGAAATAAGCTGGAGAGCTGGAAAGTGTCTCTAATGGGATGCCTCTAGTGTTAAGGCCCTCCAGTACGAAACATGGGCAGCCGGCTGGGCCAGTACAAAAGCCTATCCATCTTAAAGCCCAATTGTTTTTGTTTTTTGTGAGGAAAAGCCCATATTTCTTGAAGAGGGGGCGATCCCAAAAAAATATCCTTCCTCATCGCTTCCACTTATACTGCAGCTCGCTGGACTCTCCCGCTTTCGTTGCCCCCCAATGCCCCCCGCTCCCCATCTTTCTCACTCGGACAGAAACCCCTGCTCACCTTCTTCCTCACTCGTATAGAAAACGGCTGCTCCTCTTCTTCCACTCCTACAGAAAACACCAACCCTCCTTATTCTCCACTCACACTCCAACAGAAACCCGTGAGCTCGGCGCGACGCCCCCAAGGAAAATGGAGTCGACGGGCCCCAGCGCCAAGAAGATGAGGCTCCCGCTAGCGGCGACGCCGGTTGTAGATCCTGCCCCCGGCAGCGCGGCGAGAAGCGGCAGGTCCCCCACCGGATCTGAGGATCCTGTAGGATCTCTGGTGGATCGCATCAGCAATCTCCCGGATGCCATCCTTGGGGAGATCATCTTGCTTCTCCCCACCAAGGATTGCTGCCGCACCCAAGTCCTCTCAACTCGGTGGCGCCCTCTATGGCGTGCCATGCCCCTTAATCTCGACTTTCATCAGCTATCTGTCGTTCATGATTTTGAACTCCTCAGAGCCATCATCTCCTCCCACCAGGGCTTCGTTCAATGCCTCTGCATTCTGACACGCTACCTTCTGTCCATACCCTGCACTGTGGACGCTTGGCTGACATCCCCTGAATTCAAAAAACTCCAGCAGTTTGAGTTCTACCATTACCACGAAAGTTTCATACCACAAACTGAACACCAAGAATTTGTGCCCACACCACCGTTGTCCATCCCGTGGTTTTACTCCTCTCTCCACACCACCACCTTTGCCCGGTGCCATCTACTAGACGATCTGGTACAAATGCTTCGACTTCCACTGCTAAAAAACTTCCACTTGTGGTGGTTTATCTGTCGGAGGCCTCACTGCACAACATCATCCACTCCAGTTTCCCTACCTGGACACTTGATGATTGTTTTGGGAATAGAAATATGTATCAATTGTCTCCCAATAAAGTCTCCTCACCTTAAAAGCATTGGAATTTGTTTTAAAGGACAACATCTCATCATCGAAGATGCCCCTTCAGTTCAAAGGTTGCTCCTTCATTATTTTATATACGTTCACACATAACTGTTGTCTCTGCGCCCAAACTGGAGACCTTGGGTGTAATTCATGATCCGTTTAATGATAACAAGTGGGTGTTTGCCTCCACACTTATTCAGGTACCGCATATTATCATTGTAACACCCCGGGTGTAACTTTCCATATTTGTAACTCCAACTCTTGCCATTTTCGGCTATGTGTTATGATATTCCCTCCGTGGTTGGGTTTTTGTCTTTCGTTTTGCATTTTGTTCATGTCATGCATTTCATATCATGTCATCATGTGCATCTCATTTGCATACGTGTTCGTTTCATGCATCCGAGCATTTTCCCTGTTGTCCGTTTTGCAATCTGACACTCCCACATGCACCGGCGCACCCCTCTCGTCTCTTTTCGTGAGCGGGTGTTAAACATTCTCGGAATGGACCGAGGCTTGCCAAATGGCCTTGGTGTAGCACCGGTAGACCACCTGTCAAGTTTCGTGCCATTTGGAGGTCGTTTGATACTCAACCGGTTAACCCATCTAAGTCACTTCCATGCTCTCCGTCGTCAGATCACGATCATGTGGGCGAAAACCGCTCCTCATTTGGAGTCTCCTAGCTCCCTCTACCTATAAATATGTGCACCCCTCCGAAATTCCGGATCCCGAAACCCTAGCCCCGCTCCCTAGCTCCCGTCGCCGGCCCCCGCGGCCTAGTTCCGCCTCCACCCGTCGGTCGCCGCCTCCACCCGGATCCGCCGCCGATCATCGCCCTCGGCCGCCGCCTCCGCCGACCCGCCGCCGTCCGCCACCGCTCCGGCGCCGCCGG